>NW_010513963.1:126131-172341 GCF_000687285.1 Phaethon lepturus
GGGTGTGGGGTGTGAAGTGTCTACAATTACAGCTACTCATGTAATGGAAGAATTTATATTTGGCCAATTGTCTTTTACAAAAGACAGTATAGTAGCTCTTGTTTAGAGTTGGATCTGTCATTATTATGTCCTGATTGTGTGCGTTTCTAGCTTTCATATAACTCTACACACAAATTGCCATGTGATCTTAAGTGCATAAAACCTGTAATACCCTAATTTAGAATATTGATAATTTGGGTCCTGATCCTAACCAATCAGATATCAGTATCACATCTGTACTGCAAATTTGTTTTATAAATACAACAGCCTCCATAATCCTGCATGGTAAGCCTGCATTTTGCTTACCCTGTGTGATACGTGTAAAGTTATAACATCATTATAACCTTAGTCAAATAACTACACAACATATTTAGTGGTAATTTGTCACACTAAAGTTATTCATAGGTGTCTTGAGTAAGTCCAGTTATATTTATGTGTTATGCCATACCAGGTTTTTTTGGCAATGGCGTTTGTTAGATTTCATAGATTTACTGTGTCTGCTTTTTTTATGACTGACATAGCAATAACCAGATTGCAAGGATATTTATGTTGTTTGTGGCTTAGCAAGATAATTAAAGGATATAAATTAATCAAGTGCAATTAATTAGAAACTTTATGTTCACAGCAGTCCTTCTTTGCATGTATAATTTATATGTATTGATTTCCCAGCTTTCATTAGCCTATGAGATAACAGCAAAAATGCATTAGAGAAGAAAATGTACAATTAGCGTGAGAGTGAACCCTGGCATAATTGATAGATCAGCACATGTTTGGGGCAAATATAAAGCTTTGTTAACTGTCATAAGCAGTTAGAATTGATAAGTGGTATTTCACTACATATCTCTCAGCTGATTAATGGTGTTTTTAAAGAGTCCTTTTAATGGGAAGCTGATAGGTTGGTTGAATTTACATTTTAATCAGAGTATTTATGATGGAGGCAGCCATAAGAAATTCATTGGCACACTGGTAAGGACCTTCCCCTGGGGGATTTGGTGGAAGAGAAAGCATTTTAATATGGCTACTCACCTTCCCCTTCTTTGTGTGACCTGGTCAGTGCATAGGAAGGGCAAGCTTATTTGCTATCAAGTAATAACTTACTGTCATTAAGGAGAATTTCAGTATCTAATGTGCTAAGTGGAAAGGTAAAATGAGAATGACAACCTACAGAATACTTGCAAACTTATTTAGGAAAGAGTAGCTCTGTTATCAACAGAAATAATCTGTAACTACTTGTGGATCCTTACTGTGTGAGCTGCTGTGTTTTACTTATAGTTTTGTTTAAACAACACGTTTCTTTTATACCTGTAGGCCCTTCTACTGTAGTAGAACTCTTCATCAAAACTAGTCTCTGATTATCTGTTGAGCAAGGATTTAGAGTAGGTAGGTATGTTGGAATAGCCTCAGCCAGTTTACAAGTGGGGCTTATGATTAATTGTTCAGGTGTCCTTTGTTAGAACAACTGCCTGTATGTTGTTTAAAAAACCCATGTACATTTGTTACTTGCAGATACTTCATTGTTTGAAACTAGAAGCTTTCATATGAAAATGTTTTCAAGTTGTTAGCTGAAACCAGGACAACTTTCTATTTTAGATTTTATGATATATATAGGTACACACACTCTGCTGTAATAAAAGTATTTCGCTAATGCACGTATTCTCACTATATCAGCCTTCTGTCTAGGAAATAAGCAGTTTGTCTTACCTAGTTAAACTAGCCGTTCATATGGAACAGGAGAGCTGGACTACAAAGTATTTTGCTTTACTGTTTTTATTGACATGTCTCAGAAGTGAATAGGCTCATGCATCACTTTCTGTCTTGATGAATTCTTTTTGAAATTCTTTTGTATACCTGCTCTACAAAATGAGCAATAGCTGGGTCTGTTCTGTGCATAGTATGTTAAATAAGGTTTTGTAGTTTAAGTATCTGGTTTTTTGGGTTCCTTTTCAACAGTGCTAAATTAGAGTAACTGTTTGATAAAACTATTTCATAGAATATTAAATATTTGGTATAAAAAAGGAAGTTACATCTAAATGAAAGAAATTAAGCATCCCATGCTAAAAAATGATAGCTTATTTGTATGTCACATTAGCCATACCAGATAAGAATCTTAAGCCATATACAGACACATTAGGTTTGCATTATAAATGTCTTAATTAATGAGAGTTCATGATTTTCCTTTTTGTCATGATTCAAAATAAATTAGTTGTATGGGTTTTGCTATTTAGTAGTAGTAGCTATGCAACATCACCAAGTGACAGTTTCATAAACATCATGGAAATGGTTAATCTTTTAGAAAGAAGGAGACAAAGTGATTATTGTATCACTTCTTATTTCAAGTTTCCTACATTTGTAATTTAGATAGGCTGCACCTCAGTGCAAAGTTGTCTTTTGTATTTTGTCCTTACTTTCTCAATTCACGTTGTGCCTGTTGCTTTACGCAGTGTCTTAGGCTGATTTTGTTGGCATAGCAAAGGTGAGAACTGTTGTTTTATCTCTCTGGTGGCCACCAGGGAAGGATATCAAGCACTCTCTACAGAGTAATGCTCGTTTTTTTTAGTTCTAGCAACTAGAAATGTAAAGCTAGATCAAGAGTACTTTGATATAACTTGGAATAATAACATTTCTAAATTACAGTGACTTGATTGTAATCCTGCAGGTTTCTTTGTCCTCAGTCAGGAAAATGAATGCATTTGAGATACAGATCTCAACGGTACTCATGTGAGCTATGCTTGCTCTCATTTGAACTAGAGGGATTTCTTGTGCTGGAACAATTCTCTTCCCCTCACCCCTTTGCCATTTTCTCTAATGCATTCCATGCCGTTGTACCCATTAGTGACCTGTACCAGTCTGAAATGGCAGGTGTTTGCTCAGATTTTTGTATAGTAGTCCTTTTCTCACATGCTTACCACTTGCCAGTTGTTGAAGGTCTAGGCAGTTCCTCTGCCATCCCTTGCTGGAAGCAGGCCTCTGCAATGGCTGCCTGAGCCCACTCATAGTGGCCCCAGGAAAGACTTTCTGGAGGACCACGTGCTGGAGACTCTTGTTTCCCTTCTTCCATCTTAAGAAACTTTCTGCATATGAAATTTGTGGACCAGCATGTATGTATACTTTGCAGTGTATAATAGCATGCTTCATGCTGAGAACTCACTTCCGAATGAACCAGGTTTATATGTTAAAGAAGTTAAATTTGAAGATAGAACATATTTAAATCTGCCTATATATAATTCTAAAATGAGTGAAATGAAAAAACTATTTTAAGTTATGGTGGAATAATAAATTATGGGGAATAATAAATAATGTTTCCTTGATTCTCAGTTTACGTTGAAAGTCAGATGTAAAATAGATGGTTGTTGTATAGCAGGTATGTTGAGTACATAATGATGTAATCTTGTTTGTTATGGAATACTCCATGTCTTAAGAATAAAAATGAACTTAGAAAAAATACTTTAAATTTTTGTGTGAAACTATGATGATATCTTCTTTTGAAAATGTTTGACTGGCTAGTTTTCCATCTAGATATGTATCTGTTTTATTTAAAATATTAGACAGGTAAGCTATGAGTGGAGAACTCCAGAAATACAATTAACCATTTACAAATGCTAGGTTGTTAATGGATTGAATAAGAAAAGATGGGGATAATAACTTTATCTGAGCAAAATGCAGAAAATATCTATAATTCCCATGAAGTTGTTGCACATGTACTTTAGTGGTTTTTAACTGAAAGATCAGGCACTTTCATTTAATAATGATTTGGGTTCTCTCCCAGTTTAATGACAAGAATTCTCTGGGAGTGAGAGTGTGACAGGATTCCAATAGAAAAGATGGAGTGGCAGTGGTGTGATAAGGATGTGGTACATAAGTTGTTGATGTGAATGTATTAAATTAGTTTATATGCACCAGGAGAAGAGCTACTTGAGTGAGGTATTACTGCCTACTAGCCGCTATAAATTCTCCAGTCAATGGGAGCATGCCCAGGATTTTACATGAGATTCTTTTTTGTTGTAGGATCCCTATCGCTGTCTGACTCAAGTGCAGCTTTATTCAGAGCCTTATACTGTAAAAGCAGTTTGAGAATGCTGCATTAGGCACTTTGTTAGGTATGGGATATTGCAAACAGTACCTAAAGAAATATCTACTTGAATGCGATGGCTATTTTATGGGTGTTGGTGTTTTCCTTTGCACAGGCCAATATTTGCTAAAATCTGTCTCCTATGCAGTAAATAGCAGCCTAATACTAATTTCTGAGAAGCAGGAAGTTGTTCTAAAAGTTTTATCGGCATTTCAGTGTAGAATATGCTTCTGCTATGCCCTCTGCAAACAGACATATCTTGCCCAGAATTAACTGTCCAGTTTAATAGCTTACATAGATGCTGGCCTCGTCACAGTTTTTATCTAAAGTCTGTGTTCTCTCTAAAACAAAAGATAATGAAAGCTTGTTTCTGATCAAAGGTGCTTCCTGCACCTCTTATTTTTTATGATAGCTGATTTAAATTCACAGGTTAACGGGAGTAATGAGGATAGAACTCCATTGCTCAGGAAAACAGGCCATTTATTCTGAAAGAAAGAGGGACGCTCCATTATAAATACCCAATGTTTTTGTAATACAGAATTTGATAAGTGACAAAGCAGCCAATCTAATTGGCTTGACTGATTGATTGAGCCAAACTTTCTGAGATTCTGGTAGGGAAGGAAAAAAAAAAAAAAAACCAACCAAAAAACCCAAAACCAAACATGCGAAAGAAAAAAGTATGTACTTGCATGCAATTGAAAGGATATTTCAGGAAAACAGAAACATTAAGATGCACACTTAAAAAGTAGTCATAATTACTATTAGCATTTTGTAAACAATTCTCTTCTAATGCTGATTAGTTCTACAGATCTTGGTGAGATTGCTGGCAGTGGGTTCATGCTTTTAGTTTTACGTGCTATTACTTCAATGCCACTTTGCCATTTTCATCACACATGAGAACAATCAAACATTTGTTTGAAAACTATAAAATTAAATACAAAGGTTTTCTATTCTTCAGTTTGGATGTGTATGAAATGCATTGTCATGAGACAAAAATAGCAAAGTTTCCATGAATATTTAGCTTATATTTGTCTGTTTGTTGTTAGTTCCAGTTCACAATGGGAAGTAAAAAATAGATGCTACTTGAAATACTGAAGTATGAACTTAATCCCATTAAGTAAGTTCCCGTACCTGTGAGTGCTTCAGTATGCGACTATTACTTGAATGTGTTTGAGGAGGTTATGAAATTTTTGGCTTCAGTGAACATTACGGAATGGTAATTCAGGTGTTGAATGCTTTTTATAAAATTGTAATGTCTTAAAGAAAACTGTCAAATATTGTGCAAGCTGCACATTGCACACTTTAATGTGAATATTGTTACATTTTAATTTTTTTATAGCATTTGTTGAACATGACTGGAAGAGAATATCAAAATATGCTTGGGCAAATGTGAAATCCAAAATAAATATATTTGCCTTTGGATGGTGAACTCAAATTTTGAAGAAATATCTGTAAAATGCTTGGCTACCCATATCAGGTGTGGTAATTACATATTCATTTCTTTTTTGTTATAGTCATTCCCCTTTAATACCAAAGGAAATCTTTTAACAACAGCTTTGTGTGGCTTCCTTTATTAGTTTCCATCTATTTTTTGTTCCTGGATTGCACCTGCTCAGTAGTTATCTAATCTTTCTTAGAAGTTTACACTCTCAAGTAAAAGCTTTGAAGTTTACACTGATTAGTGTTTTATGGCATACAAGATATGTATAGATCCTTTTTTTGCAGTGTTAAAGCTATTATGCACCTGGTGAAAAGATAGGCATTAAAGTGCAGATGACAAACCTTTAAAATATTTAGTAGATTAAAGTACTGCATTACTCCCTACTCCTTGTTCAAGGTCCTTAATATTATAAAAAATTCTGCTTGTTTGGGTTTTGAAGACAAGGGCCTTTCATTTGTAGTTGCACACTGGCAGACATCCGACATTTTGCAAAAAGATAGCAGATAGTTTTTATAAAAAAGCATTTTTTAACTAGAACTGTATTAAAATATTGCTAATTCTAATCTGTTACCATAGTATTGCTTTCTGCCTTTTTTTAATAATTTACATGACCATTATTCATCAGATATCAGTTTTCTTGCTGGCAGAAATCACTATATTCAACAAACATCTTTACAAGGTAGACGTGGTATAATTTTGAGTATAAAAGGTCTGTGGAAGGGAGATGCTCTTTAAGCAGTTATTTGCATGCTTATGCACTGACAACATATAGAAGTATAGGTTACCTGAAAACAACTGGTTTTTTTCTAATATTTAAAGGCTACTAGATATATTTTAAAAAAAAAAAAGCAAGCATCTTACTAATACTTAAGTTTGATTTGGCTGTGCCGCCTCCTCTGAAAGCTAAGAACAACAAACTGCTTCTGTGGAAAACTGAATATCATTAATTCAAATAAAGGTGTGGGAAAAAAAATCTGTGATATTGGGACTCATTAGTCACTAGAATCCACTGGAGAAAGATAAGTAATTTAACCATCAAAACATCCACTATAAAATTTTTTTTCCTATATTTTATTTATATTTTAGGATAGCACATAAACTGTATCCTTATCAAAGAAAAGATGACAAAAAGGCTGCAAAGACTCCTCAGTGAGTATAGAATAACATGCCCTTAGAAAAGCTTGTTGCTAACAATCAGGTGAATTATAAAATAGATATGGATCGATATGCAATCATTTCATTGGCTACATTTGAATATTATTTATAAAAGTTTAATTATAGGATGCATAATTAAGTTGCAAATTTAAAAGATGTGCAGATCTTAGAATGTTCCTTTCATTAAGACTGAAACTAAGCCAGCCCTGACTGTACAGAGCAATTGGGAACCTGTTGTATTTTACATTAAGCGGAATAGAGTCTTACAAGCTCCCACCTGTTCCTGCGAGTTACCTTTGCTTCAGAAGGGGAGAGAATCTCACTAAGATTACTCCAGAGAACATTGTGGTTAAATGAGTGCTTTTGGTGGAAGCAGACTAGATACCACCTTAGATTCCTTTCTAAATCATTCTGTCTTCGTTATACTACTTTTTTTCTTTTCTGCCGGACAGAAAATTCTAAAGTCACTTGCTTAGGCATCTTCTGAATTAAGAAGAGTTGGTTTGAAAACTGAGCTCTGTGTGATATTGTAGCAGTAGCTGGAAATGACAAGAATATTTTTGTTATTCAACATAGCAACAATGAAGTTCTACTGAACAGTGAATGAGCAATACTAATTTTGTTCACTCTAAAAATCCTTGTCCTTTCCATCCCAGATGTAACATTTGAAACTTATATCCTTTACCTGCTTTTTTCTGGGGCTGAAGATGGACTGATTTTTATTTTTTTTTAACTTCTTGCACAAGCATTTTTCTGTGCTTTTTCAGCACGCTGCTTGAGATGGTTTGACCAGACCGCCTCAATTTAGAGCTTTTCTTTTTTAGTCCAAATTTGAGTGTACCTACACATGCCTTGGAACTGTCAGCACTGTGCAATGATTGTATAGTTGCTTTCTATGAATTGTTGAACATCTTATGCAAGGTAGTAATAATGTTTTAGAATGATAAAAGTCTTTCCTTGTATCCAGAGGCATATTTTGTTACAGAGGTTGATCAGTCACTGATGCCTGCAGTCCTAAATTTTCTTATGGAAGTCCTTAAAGGATAAGAAAAGCCCTCTTAAATAAAAAAGGAGGGAGGAGAGGGGAAAAAAAAAAAAAAAAGCCCACACAAGTTTTAGGGAGAATGTCAAATACTGGGGAAAATGTTACAGCAAAGCCTTTTCATTGGCAGACTGGTCACATAAACTACATGGGAAAGCAAATGAAAATACACTGGGGATATCAGCAAGCAGAGCTTTTTAGCACTGAGGCACATGATTGGCCAAACAGGATGAGAATGAAACAGGCTAGTGAGTTTTCATCAGGCTGGGAGTCTCATGGAGATAACTCTAAATGAAAGAGGAGGATGACTGGTTCATGGAGGTCAGATAGCACAGTGAGAAGCTCAGTAAAAAAAGCTAAGAATTAAATAAGTTCATGGAAGTAGCAAAGATTAGAGTCAAAGTAAAAGCTAAGATACTATTCTATGAATGCCAGTTACCATAAGATTAAGAAGAGATGAGGCAGCTGAAAAGCTGCATATTGTTAAGCCAGTGGGTGTTAAAAAAGAGAACTAATCATATTGTTCTCCAAAAGATCATAACAGGAAAAGGGGCTGGGGGAAGGAATGAGAAACGTTTTTGGATCACTTGAATTTACCCTAGCTATGGGAATCCTGAAACATTTTTGGTACTATCTTGAGTTTATTTGGAAAGATGCCTTTAAATTAAAATGCAGTTTTAGGCTTCCTTAATCAAGTCTGGACTCAAGGCAATGAATTTCTGTGGAGTCTTGAAGACCAGAATGCTGAACTAACAGTCATAGGTGCACAGACACAAGTGGTCCTTTGTACTTTAGCTGGAGTGTCAATTTTTCCTCATTTCTCAAGTAGAACTATAAGAACTGTTACTGCTTTAGTGTCTTCTGTGCTTTCTTTTAAAAATTGAATATTCATCTTGGTGTTTGCGCTATTCTAGAAACAATAAGGAATATCAATGTGCCTTCTGGAATAAGCAGAGCTCGGCTCTCTGGAAACAACTGAATAGCATTAGTTTGCAGTAATAAACAGACTAGAAATTAATGTGTAATTGTTGACTGTTTCCTGTCAATCCTGGAATATCTTTTGGAAGTAAATATATTTTGTTGCTGAAAGTATTGCTTGATAGTATTGCTATGAATATTTTTGGCAAAACTACAGGAAACTGTGTGATTATGAGACTTGAAAAAAATCTGAAAAAAATACTACTGTGTATGATAGTTTATACATTGAAAAGACTCGGTACCTTAGGTGTTTTCTTTGAATTATATTACTATTTTGATAATTAATATAGAATAGGAAATACTATATATATTTGATGATTAAGTTCACATTTACACTTTCTGTTATAGGGGCAGAAGCAATAGATCAGTAGAAATTTTAGATGACACCACTGTTCCATATATTTCAATACAGAAAGCATTTATATGGGTATAAGTGTTTAGGATTCTGTCATGGAAAGCAATGTAAGCTGTCAGCTTCTCAGAACAATTTGCTTATGACAGTTTTGATTGTCATCTCTACTGTAGTGCTATGGTAGTTATGAAAGTGGGGTATTATGTTTTCTGTCGTAGTTGCTGAAAGTGCTTGAAATAATTAAGCTCAATGAACAGTGTTTTGAAAGCAATGTTGATTGGCTTTGACCCTTGCATGTACGTACACTGTAGCTGGGCGAGTATTTATATTAGTTTATTTGTGATGGCCTAAGACTGAGTGAAATCTAATGTTGATGTTAATGGAAGCATTCATGTGCTCAAAGTAGAAAAACTCCAAATATTTTTCTGAGTTGAAATGGGTATCCCCAGACGTAGCATCTGTGGCATTTATGCAACTCAGTAATTTGTTGTGCACAAATCTTCAAATTTCCATGAAGATATATTTAGGCACATAAAAATTGTGCAGGTGTTTTTAAAGACTATGTTGGTTTCTTTGTAGATTAACTCTTAACTCTTAAAGGTGATTTGTATCTTGAAAAGCATAGTTGACAGTAACTACAATGTACAATCTCTTTGGATGCAATTTATATATGTATGGTAAAGTGAAAATGGGTGTTTGATCTTCAGTATTAGGAAAGTGGGCTAAATTAAGATGTAGGTCAGATTTCACTGCAAAGTCGCTCTCAGTTTTAAAGAAATCCATATCAATGAAAATATTTAGTAAACAAATTAGGATCTCAATGCAATAATTTATATTTTATGACCATCTATACAATCTTTGCTTAATAAAGCTAATAAAAAGTCAAATGCAAAAGCATCCAAAATGCCTGGACTTTAATAGAAGAAATTGAGGCAGTTCACAGAGATACATCGTTCCTGCTTTCTGTTTTGTGGTATTAATATTAAATGTAACTTTATATCTCAATTCCATTTACCCTAACTTGAGTGGAGAGAGATTTCAACTGACTTCAGAGCTTTACTGATGTTGAGAATTTCTCCAAGTTCCACTTTTTTAGGTAAGACTTTCTAGGAAAAAATCCCATAGGTAAATGTTCTTAAGTAATGGATTTTCCATTGGGGTAGAACACCTTTCCCTCAGTATTGAAAAATCAGGAGACAAACATGCTTTGAAAAAGAATGAACTGGAGAAACTTGGGTTTGTGTTTTGGGGTGGGAGTGGTTTTGGTTTTGTTTGGGTTTTTTTAATATATGGCTGATAGTGTTCAGTGGAAACTGAAGTGAGGTATATTTGATATGCTCAGATTGTAATTTGACCTAATCAGGGCTTGGATGAAGAATGTAATAAATAGTCAATGCAGGACTTTTGCATTCATTTACACTAATATAGAGTGTCTCATTTCTGAGAAGTAAATCACAGTGGCTTCAGTACTTTATTTTCCATCTTGTATGCAAGTAAACTTGCAGGATCAACTGGGAGAATCAATCTGCTATTTATTACCTTGAAATGTGACACCCTATTTTAAGTGGCTTATTCCCTTATGATTTAGACTGAGTAGGGCATTATGTTGAAACAATATAGAAACCAGCTTTACTGTTAGTGGATTTTTCACTTTAGATGTGATGGATTTACATTTGTAGAAAACTTTCAGTGCATCATTATGTTATCGCATAAAATGGAGTCTGAGACTGAGAGAGAGAGAACAAGGAAAGTAATTTCACTCACTTTTTCCTATCATCTAAGTATTAATAATGCTATAATTATTTTCTAGGACTTTATTTAAATACACTTGAAAAACATGCTATTGATCAGTCATTTAATTCTCACTTTTTGTCTATATTAAACTATCAAATTAAGGAAAGATGTTAAGATTCTCATACAAATGGGGAAGTAACTCATTTTGTCAAGTTCAGCTTTTGGACCCCAAGTCAGAATAAACATTTGAACGTATACTTTTTATTTCAGCATGTTAATGTGACATTTTACTGACGTCTTGTCAAGTCACAATGACTTTTTTTATTATTACATAAAAGGAAAGCATAAAAAAAAAGTTGCTTTTGTAAACTTTAAGTTCTTATGCATTCACTCTTTGCAGCTGTGGTCTTTGGCCTTGGAAGTATATGTTGTATTTGGAGTAGGAAATCTGATTTAAGAAGGAAATATACCCACACTATCAATTTCTTTCATGTATTTAGCACTCAAGAAATACCTGCTATTCAGGAATAGTGGCAAAGGGCTCACTAGATTATTCCACAAATGACTACAGCTGATTAAAATTTTAGCATAGAGGTCAACTGACTAGATAAACTATATTCATGCACACAAAATTGTAAAGATATCTTGAATCATTACCTGGTACTTGAATTAGTTTGCTTTGACTAGCTCTTTTTCCCCTTCCCTGTTTTATTACAGGCATACTGTATGGTCAATAGTAAAGAGAGGGGAAAGCATATGGCCTCCTGTTTGAACTTCTGTAATTAATCCTTCCAAATACTATTTCCTTGGAAAGTTATTTTTAATTTTATTACATACTGTTCTTGTATTCTCCCACACAATCACTTGGGCAACATTTGTATCGATGAAAACGACATAAAGCAGCTCTTAACTAAAAGGAGACTGCTGTTTTACACAACATGTAAATGATTAAGTGATAGATTTTTATTACTGTTTGTATGTAGAGTGCACTACAGCATTTGGGCATTAACCCTCCCCCCTGCCCCAAATCTGTGCAGTCCTACAGGGTGTGTTTAGGAGTTTTTGCTGTTTAAGTTCTTATGGCTTATTACTTAGAAATTTTTTTTAAATGCCAGGTGTTCCTTTGGAGGTATATTGATATTTCTGTATATGTTGTGTGGATTCTTGCAGTCGTGCAAAATAAATTCCTGCACTGTGGAACTGGTAAGAAAGAAGCTGAATTAAGATTATAGATAAAAAGTGATAGAGAAATACTGACAAATACCATAATAAAAAGCTGATCAAGTTTGTCCCGTCCCAGTCAGTAGCTTGTGTAAGAAAAAGAATAAAAGAAAAAAACCCAAGTCTGTCCACTCGTAAAACTTCCTTTGTTGCTTTCCTACATACAGAATTACAGATGTGTGCACTGAGATATTGGATGCTGCAACCCTTTAAGGCAATGTAGGGGAGTAACATTGCAAATGAGAGGATACAGTGATAGAGTGCAGCATGGATTATACTTCTGAATATCTTAAAATATTTTCCAGAAGTCCATGCAATGCGACAGAGTTGAATTCTATGGTATTTTTCATGTAACAAAGAACATAGTAAATAATCTTGATTACAGTTGCCTGCAAAGCATAGAACAGTGACAATTAATAATTTACCTCACAATGCTTTCTAGATATTTTCTGAGATTGTCTTGAAATGCAGGTTGAGAGGAAATCTTCCCCCAAATTAGTCTTGAAAAGGATTAGCATTATTCTAAATTTCATGCTTTCAGAAAGCTTATAGTGAAATCCACCCTTTTAAGATATCCCACTGAATGTTTCTTTTGTCTCTTCCCCTCTTCATCCCTATCCATTTCTCATAAGATTAAGCAAGGGAGCTCTCTACAGCTATATTAACCTAAATGCTGTTGATTTTAAGGGTTGTAATTGGGAGTGTAATGTCAGTTAAGAGGTATACTGGCAAGAAATACGACTGACTAGAAACAGTGGACATAAACTGTGGTTTTATTCAAATAAACTAAAGGGTGAAAGCAATGTTGAAAAGGTATCTCTTAGCAACTTAATTCCTGTTCAAGGATCACAGTAAGATCACATTTCCAGAAGTGTGATCAAGGTCTGCCTCTTAGGAATGTACAGTTGTTGTTTTTGTTCCTTGAAACTGAAATTGCTGCATTGTACCAGAGAGGACAACACAGGCTTGATTTACTTAGGCACAGTCCTCATTAATTCAGGTAGAGTATTAGGTCAGCAGCGCTGCAAAGCCAGGATTAGATAGTGCCATGTCTGCAAATTCAGTTGCTGTTTTTCTTCAAAGATATGCTTTTCAATTCTGTCACATATAAACACCACGTTTAAATGGAGAACTTCTTTATGGCTAAATAAAGTCATGCTTTTGCTGAATAGTAACACTTTTTCTTAGCGGACATGTATGAATCATGTACATGAAATGGAGCTGTCTAAATGTCAACTTTAAACTCAAATGCTTAAATAATATTAGTTAACATGATTAGTTCACGTATTTTTAAGTAACGTTGATTAGATTGTATGAAAGTTTTTGGAAATTATTATAACTACTTTTTTATAAAACATGCATGTGAACTAGCAAAGAAATTTTAATGTTCCTTAGATATGGAAAAGTCATACTTTTAACTTTACTCTAGTTTTGAGTCTTGTTTCAAAAGATTGTGATGTCCTTGCAAAAGGCTGTTAAATCTCTGCAATACTAGAAAACTTTACATCATTTCAAAGCAATATTCCATTTATTTAGGATACACAGACATCCCCAATTACCATACTTACTGAAAGCCTTAGTCTTTAATGTAATTCGTGTCAAAGCATATGATGTTGTCACAGTCCATACTCTAACCAGAAGTAGATATCCAGTTAGCTTCTGGAATTGTCATGCAATAGTAAGATTTTGTTAACACTCTAAAATGTTTCTGTTTTAATTACTTTTCAGTAATATTCCTTTAAAATGGGATTCACTAGAGCTGTAAGTGTTGTAGACTTATGGTAAATTTGCAAGCTAGATCTTATTGCCCCAAGTGAGGTGATCTGAAGGGCATGGTAGAGGAATGTTCCAGATCTTATGTATTGTCAACTACTTGTTGTCTTAAACAAATAAAGCACTGCTTATTCTCTGCACTATTAAATAAGTGAGAGTCTCAAACCTTTAGACAATGTAAAGTGCAACTGTGGACTTCATTACTGCAGGATGATAAAACTTTACAAAAAAACTCAAAAGGCAAATAGATAAATTTGCATAAGAAAAAACACTGTTTCATAGAGGAGTGCTGATGGAATGAAATTTATTTTTGAAGTTTACTGGGGTTTAAGAAAATGTATCATTTAATGCTTTCCTTGCTTTCCAAGAGACAGTCCTCGTTGCATGTTTTCTCCTGGTAACTGTTGCAGAAAGGATCAGTCATTTTGTGGGTGTCAGTTTTTATGTAGTAGTTGATTTGTTTGCATGGAAACAAAAACAAACAAAAAAAAGGTGGCTCTTCAGCTTGTATAGGATCAGTGCTTTTGAGTTACCTGCTTGTCTTTCAGTGAAACAAAAGTATGTGCATAAAACTAGAAAAGTGTTTCTTAGTATTAGCATTCCCTTTGTGTTTGCAGTGCAGATGGGTAAATGTTCCTCAACTCTGAGGCCTGTCCTCAAAACTGTAGTTTAATGACTAACTATAGCTTTAGTAATTTCCATCAGTGATCTCTCTAGCCTGGTATGTCATAAAAGGAAGTCTAGTGTTTCTTTAGTATCTGTCCTTCAGGAAAACTTTGGCATTGCTCTCCATCTTGAAAAGGTTTTTTCTTTTCTCTCTTCTTGTGCTTGGATTCAGTTTAACTCGTGCCTACTTTTCACACTGCAAGAGTAAGAAAGAGAGAATCTTCATTACTTTAGTTGCCTTCTGTGACTTGTAATTTGCTAAAGAAATGAGATGAAAGGGAAATAAGTCTTTAGATTCAAGATCTTTAGATCCTGAGAAACTGTGTGCCGCATTCCTAACATTCACCCAGAAGATTTTTATCTAATAGCAGGAATAGAAGACAGCACTGCATAACTTTTAATGAACTCATGTTTTGCTTGTGCTCTCATAAGTTTATTCTGCCTACAAAATAGATGATGAATCCGACTCTAGTTACAAGCAGTGGGAGGCTTTACCTTTAACAGGTGAGTCATTACAACATAACATTCCATTTTAATGCTGTTATGCAAAACCTTTTTGATGTTTTCTTATAAGGTATGGATTGTGCTGAATTTATGAAAGAAACAATAAGGTGGGTGGTACCTGTGAATCAGGATTACATTTAAAAGTATGCTCATTTACTGGAGTAATACTATAATTATTTTGGGCACTCCCCTATAGATAGAAGATGTTCTTTTACCCTTTAGTAGTTCTTTGTCCTTTCCTTTCTGCTAGTAAACTCTTTCTTCCCGACATAAGCTAGCATGAGGGAAACAATGAATTCAGCTGACTCTTGTAGCCTGAGACAATGCTGCAGGATGACACTTCTTTACCCCTCTTAACCTAAGCATATTAAAGAATCAATATTAAAGTGTACTGATTATAGGAAGCTAATAGGTGCTCATTGGTGAGATATTTTAGTAGTAAAACAGCTTCAGGGGCTTGTGAGCTAACAACCTTACAAAACAGAAGATATAGGTATATATTGAATGCAAAAACATAATTCTGTTATTAAAGCTTTCTGGAGACAGAGGATTCTTGAGAGTGTGGGTTGCTTTTTGTTGTTTTCCTTTTAAAATACTTCCTCCACCCCATCTAATACAGTTTGTGTTCTTCTGTATTGGAAGACTGTTTTCTGTAAATTGTGAGTTGTTCTATGCCATCTTGAAATGAGCTGTCAACAGTATGATATAGAAACTTATTATTGTTCAGGGAATAGTGCTTAACTCCTTCAATAAAAATGACCATCATTGTTTGAAGAGTACAATGTATTTTTAATCATTTATTCTAAAATATTTTGTTATGATTTGTAGCTCTAGTCTGCAGTGCAGTTGGAAGATTTGCATTATGAAATAAAACATTCCAATTAAAATAAGATTTGCTTATAAATGATTCATTTCACAGTTACTAAATCACATGGTAACTCCCACCTGCCATAAGGAGTTTATCAGAGTACTTTAATGGCATGGCAAACAGCTGGTTGTCTATTAGCTGTTTAAAGTTGGAAAGCCACTGGCCAGTTACTGTGTTAGATTTGTTCTTTACAGGGAGTTATTTTACAAGCTGGACGGTGTTGGAAGGCATTTTGGTTTTAGTTTATGAATACTTTATTTCTGTGGTAAGGGAAGGATAAATGTGGTTTGCATACCAGGAAAAGTTTTAGTACCACATAACTAGATGAAGTGGCAGTTAGATGGCCAAAGGCCACTTCAGAATTAATGTGCCATTTGGTCTTGCTGTAAATGAAATCCAAATCTGCTTGCCCTTCCAAAGCTAAGAAAATGAGCTTTTTACCTGGGAGTTCAGCATAGAATGGGAAGATGACTCTGAAGCAATCAGATGTGAATTCCCTCAGAGCTATGCTTTGTCCTCCCTTAGTCTGGTGCATATGGTGAATAGTCATAACCACACTACCATCAAGTCTCTCTTTTTTTTTTTTTAATAGTATGTCTGAGTACAAACTGATTGTCAACAATTTTGAGAAGTATATGGGGCATGTGCACTAGTGTGTCTGTATACTGCATGTAGATGTCCTGTGATAAGACAACAGTATCTTTGCCACGAAAATGAAGAGGAAAGTAGCCATCCTAAAAAGTAGTCTGTAGCCAAATAATGCAGTATACTTTGTTTTAGGAGTTGTTCATTGCCTGGATAAATGACAGACAGGAGCACATAATCTAAATGTTGGTTCGATCAGTACCAGGATTTATCATATGGTTAAACACAGCAAAGATGCAGAGTATTTCATAAGACTTCTGCTCTTGGTGGGCTTGTAAAGCCATCCCCAAAACAGGATGTTTTTTCTCTTTATGCATAGCATCTGTTTTTGTACTGGGAATGCCAGAAATTTCGTGGGTATGTGTGTTACCAAGGCTGTCCACAGAACCCTGGGATTGTAACTGTACTGCTTTTAATTTTGCAAATGCTTAAGAAATTGAGTTTACTTCAGTGTACTTTGCAGGTAATTCGTATTGGTCTGGAGTTCAGAATATAAATAGGAGATCTAGTTTATATATTAATTCCTCATATAGTGTCTGCATGTATGATTTTCCTTGTTGGTCCCCTGCGCCCAGGCAGAGTCCCTAAAGAAATTGCCAGGGCTCTGCAGGGATGCAGTGTGCTAGCAGTAAAGATCTAAATTAGAGTAGATTCCAAACAGACTGAAGAAAACAGGTGCTTGATAAAGTTGAAATAGTTCATAGATAATTCATATTTTCAAGTGTTACAGAAATGCAGACATTTATGCTTGAATTCCTGGGACAATTTTTTTCATACTACTCTGAACTGAGAATTTTTCAGAGCCTCTGTATGACCAACTTTTAACTTTTCTTCCTTGATGAAATTCTTTGATACCAGGAAGAACACAGTCCTGCTTCTCTCTGTCCGTGTATACAGATACTGTGCTTCGTTCCATTCTGGATTATTATGACGTTTTTGTGCTCAGACAAAACATTTTGCCTTTTGGGTTTGCTGTTTTACTTTTTGTTATATTCTTGAGAGGAACTTGGATCTGAATTCTGTAATACTGTTTATATAAGCATGCCGTCAAAACTACATACCTGTATATCAGAGTTGTGGCTTTTAAGTGTATGTTAGGTAATAAATGGCATGAATACAATAAATAATTTGAGATATAAGATACTGTCCCTTTAATCATGATCCTTTTCAGATGTATTCCTTAGATAAGATTCACACTTCTGCGACTTGACCACTGATAAGATAATAAGGAGAATTACACTCAAAGGGCCTACCAATGTCACTTAAATCAGTCACTTGTTTTTAGCATAAGCTCTGTGGAAACAGAAGCAGAAGGACTCTTATATAAGACTCACTGCTAAACACGGTATTTAGTAATACATGAGACACATTCAGGGAAAGTCTCAGGTGACAAAGGAAGATGCTTCAGAGCATTAATCCCAATATAGTAACATGGCATATACTGACAAATATATCCAAGCTTAAGTAATTAAATCTTTTTCTGAAGACACAGTATGATAAGGAGTAAGTGTCCTGAGCAGATTAAATTTCTTTTTCCTCTCACATACTAGAGTTCAGCAGTGATCATTTGAAAGCTGGTCTCTCTCCTGCTGCTTTTTTTTCTTTTAAGACCCCAGGGGATTGCCTGAACACTTATACTGCCCTGAGTATAAAAAATAGACGCTACATGCTCTGGTCTCTCAAATACAAATGCAGCACCTCCCATTATTTTTATGCCACATTATCACACATTTTCTTGTTATCTTGTTTTTCTTTCAGGATATCCACCTTCTTCAGAGGGGCTGTCTAAATATACCTTTATTTAAAACAATAGTATCCTATCCCTTATATCCAAAATCTTTAGTTCAAAGAAATTATCAGTGTAACTGTTGAATGCCTTTTGTCTCACCAGTGGAATAATTCCATCAATATTTGTATTTAAGAGTACTGAGACTAGTTTAAAACTCAGGAAGTTCTGTTTCATTCCATCTAATTCATTTTGGTTTACTCTTGTATAAGTCAAAAGATCAAGCCCAGATCAGTGTCAGTGCAGCTCTGACTTTTTGCGTTTAGCTGTGTTCATGCATTTATTACAGGACAGCCTTTCAGTTGAGCCAAGCAGCCTCTGGAGAATTCTTGTTACATTAAGTGTGTGAGGAGAGTCAGCTATGGGGTTTGGGGTTTTTTTTCTCCCTCCGTAATGGCTGCTTCTCTGCCTGAAAAGGTAGTTGCCTCCATTTTTAAGAGGTGCTTACAGGCAAAACTCTGCATCTGGTTGCACACACACATTTCTGCTCAATTTAGCATTCCTTGCTTTCTACATCCTGCATTAGACAGGTGAAGGAATACTGAAAGGCAGCAATTTGGTATTGCTAAAAGAAATCTGATTTTTAACATAGTCATTGATGTCCGTATGGAGAAATAGTCAATAGTTAAGATTCTGTTCCTTTTTTAAAGACCGTGAAATGATTGCTGGAAGCATTCGTGATAAATATTCTTACATGTGTTCTTTTCTCAGTCCTTACAAGTGAATGGGAAATGGCAATATTTTAGCACAAGCCTCCACTTAACCTGCAAGCTGAAATGTAAATTTAATGAAGAGCTGAAAATGGTGTAACATTCCCTTTTAAGTGGTGTAACATCCTACCAATTGCATCTGCTTAAATTGCTTCTTTTCAAGGTGGACACCAGCTGAAGTGGAGCACAGGCTAAATTGGGGGGGTGCAGAGGGGAGGAAGAGTGCAAAATGTATGTACTAGGCTTTTTATGAAGGTGCATAGCCTGATTCGTAAGGTTTTCAAGCTTTTTTATTATTTGTCAGATTACTAAATGTTAAAACCGCTATGCCATACAAGTAGCATAACACTTGTCATTATTCCCAACTATTTGTTTAGGGTAGCTCTAGGCAAAACTAAAACAGTAAAAAAGTCTTTAATTTAGGCATTGAAGGTCACACTTCTTTTTAGACCTTGCATGAATGATGCTATCTAATATATTGCTAATGGCCATACCTAAGATGATGAATTAAATTCTAATTACACTTGTATTGGGTTTTTTTGTGTGAAAATTGTAATTTTAACATGTTCTTTCTATAGCTTTCCCAGAACGTGACAAATACTGGAGAGACTGGAGTCTCCTTCCCTGGAGAGAGTCAAAAGCTGTCCAGACATGGTCCTGGGCAACCAGCTCTGTGTGGTCCTGCTTGAGAAGAGGATTGGACCAGATGACCTCCAGAGGTCCTCTCCAACCTCAGCCATTCTGTGATTCTGTCATTTCCCTTGAAAGTTAGTTAGATGGAGCTAGAGTGTACAACTATAAGCTGCTGTATATAGGTACACAGTTGTTTACAGTACAGCTTTATTGTTTCTGTGCACGGGGGGACAAGTAGTGTTCGGTGTCATAAAGAAGCACATTAAAGGCAGTTGATCCTCAATTTAACTGAATAATTTGATACTGCTATGAGATTCTCCTACTGAGAAGTAGGAAAAAATATCACAGACGAAGGCATTCTTTTTTAAAGATGGAATGGGATGATTAGAGCTGTTACAGGTAAGAGATCAAAAATAGCCACAGCTCAAGATGCTCCACTGGATATCACAGAAACACTAGGTTGGAAAGGACCTTCAAGATCATCAAGTCCAACCATTAATCCAGCGCCACCATGTCCCCTAGACCATGTCCTGAAGCGCCCCATCCACACGTTTCTTGAACACTTCCAGAGATGGCGCCTCCACCCCCTCCCTGGGCAGCCTGTTCCAATGCCTGACCACCCTCTCAGTGAAGAAATTTTTTCTAATATCCAATCTAAACCTCCCCTGGCGCAACTTGAAGCCATTTCCTCTTGTCCTATCGCTAGTTACTTGGGAGAAGAGGCCAACACCCTCGTCGCCACAACCCCCTTTCAGGTAGTTGTATAGAGCGATAAGGTCTCCCCTCAGCCTCCTCTTCTCCAGACTAAACAACCCCAGTTCTCTCAGCCGCTCCTCATAAGACTTGTGCTCCCGACCCCTCACCAGCTTCGTTGCCCTTCTCTGGACACGCTCCAGCACCTCAACATCCTTCTTGTAGTGAGGGGCCCAAAACTGAACACAGTATTCAAGGTGCGGCCTCACCAGTGCCGAGTACAGGGGCACAATCACTTCCCTACTCCTGCTGGCCACACTATTCGTGATACAGGCCAGGACGCTGTTGGCCTTCTTAGCCATATGTGAAACTGTTTTTCTTCAGTTTTAATAGCATGGAACCTAGATCATCAAAAAAGATCTCAACCCAAACTAGAAGTAATGCGTTGTCATATTTTGAAACAGGACATTAGACAGAACCTATTTTACACTATTCTAGTATGTGTAACACTATTTTCAAATGCATCCTTTTTTTCCCCTCTTCCCCTAGCTAAGATCTTGTGTCTCCTAATAATTTCCTATTCTGTAGTCAAACAACAGACTTCATCCAAAATCGTACCTAGCACAAATAATTTCTCAGTTTGAAACAAGTGCATTACTAGTGTGGAATGGAAAAATAAAATGTGTAATTAAATTAATGTAGGCACTGTGTCAATGACAGAGCCATTGTGATTAATGAAGATTGATTTCCTTCGGAATTAATATTCTATGTAGGGACCTACTCATGTCAAAGATGAAAAATATCAATGAATTCAGATTTAGCAGAATAATGTACAGTCTGAGTAAAGTACTTGAAAGTGCAAATTACCATTTGTTGTTTATGTTTTTGCTACTTGAGTTAGGTTGTGGCTTTAAATGCCCTTCTGCATAGGCTGCTGTAACTGTGGTTCTAGGTATGCAAGACTGAATTAAGGTACTACTCAAATTATTCCATACTGATGAAATGGGAGGGATGTTGGCTTCATGTCTTCCTGTTCTTGAACACTAATGTATGCTCCGTGTCAGAAAACTGTGCTTGCTTTTGGGAAGGCAGCCAACAGTGACTTCCTTTGGTAAAAAGAGATATTCTACCACTACGGATTGACTTCAAAGTGTATTATCAGTTAGGCTGAGAAGTTGTTGAGAAAGGAGTGAGAAGACTGATGTATGTTTTATGTGTAACATGAATAATAGAAAATGGACCTGACTTTTTTGCATCACTATATCAAAGGTATTTGAGCAAATCTTCCTATCAAATACATATTTGTGCCAAGTAAAAAGCAGCAAATGTTTATAAAAAGAACTTTATAAATATTTTATCTTATTTTTTAATTTTAATTTTTCATTGTAGTTTATCATATAATTATATAGTAACAAAATTATTTGTAAGGCCTTACAAACTTTCTGAGTCAATGATATTAACCTTTAATTAAGAAAATGCAACAGATTATTAGCTTAAGTAGAAAATACTAAACATTTATTGTATACATTTATAATCTCTTTTATAAACATTTTGAGATTTTTTTGAGACAGTCACACTACCCAAGTTGGTACTTAAATGATACCTTTTTTATTTCTTTTATCACTCTTAATAGCTGCAAAAAGAAGATTGTTTTATACAGCGACCCACTTCCCATTCTTGCACAACAGTACTCTATAGAATTTCACAACAAAAATCAGTCAGCGTATTACTGAGTTTGACTTAATACATTAAAGAAATCATGAGCACGTTAAGAAGCTTAAAGATTTAGAACCTGTGTCTTGAAATTCTTTGTTTTCCGTCCAAGATTACTTAATCAAATATGAAGCTGCTCTGTGCAGCTAACTAGAATTAGATTGCTAGCTGTTGAAAAGCCATTAAAGGAAAACAACTTTGGTATAAATTTTAACTTCCTGGGTTTGCAAAAGGTGATGAAGCAGTACCTGTTCTTCCCACTAGTTTCAGCAAGAATAAGCAATTATCCTGTTCTGCATTAAGAATATTATTAAATCCATTGATCCTCTTAGTGATTCAATAATCTAGAAAATAATTTTAATCTTTCACATTATAAAGACATGTCTAGGCTTTCCAGGTAATATCAGTATACAAGTTTTTCTTTGATATACTGACATAAGATGCAAAGGGAGATGGATGTTGATCTTGTGTAACCAAAAGGATTATTTGGGGGAAGAAAAAAAAAAAAAAGATTCACCTTGGAAAATAATTAGGACTTGCTGCTATTTGTAGGATTCTTTTCCTTTCCCCTCATCCCCCTACATACTGTTCAAAAAACTCTTTGAAACTTAAAATACAAAGAAAATACAACAACAACAATGAAAACCTCTGCTATGCTGTACATTACCCTATGCAGTTTTAGTCATGGAGCTGAAATTAACTGCTTATCTTTCACTAAATACGTCATTGTTATTATATGATTTTTTTTTTAAAGGCACAATTAGGAAATTTTAAAAAAATATTCAATTTATATTTAATGGATGAAATTACCTCCATGTAAAATACCCTTTTTTGTTCATATCATTAGCTGAAAGGAATACTCAGAATGCTCCTACTGTGTCTTCTAGCCGACAGATTGTGCAATTTGAATAAATTCATTAATTACAAATAATAATAAAAGAGATTATGTAGTATTTGTAGCAATTTCCATTGCTATTCTAGGATACCAGAAATTATAAATGTTTCAAAATTGCTGGGGGAAAAAAATCTAACAAGGATTAGAATGTGATCAATTCTGTTGTCTTAGTTAATACTGTGTTACATTAGGTATACATACACGAAGGAAACTGTACTGTATGAATTTGTCTCTGACTGTTGTGTTGGGAAACCTAGGCTTATTTTTGCCCATCAAACAGTATATATGCACAGGGCTAGAAAGATGTTGAGGTTCCTAATCCTATTTTATTGCTTGCTAACTGTAAGAGTTAACATGATTAGCTAAGGATTTTCCATGACGATTCAGTGGTGAAGGAGTTATTTTATTTATAGAATGTTAGAAAATAATGTCTCACTTCTGCTAGGGAAAAGGCCTAGGGGTAGAACAAAAGCAGTATTGTGAGACAAAGTATTGGGAAAATTGTAAGAGGCTAAAATTTATGCTGATAAATGTAGAGAAATTATATGCACTGGACCAGATTCAGACCATGGGTCCAGTTTTCATGTGCTCCTCTCAAGTGTGAAGGGGCTGCATGAGCATGGAGGTAAAGGCAAGTTAAGAATAAAAGTTCACTCTCTCCGGAAGCCCCAGAGCACAGGGTGTACTCAGAATAGGCTGCTCTGAGATAAGGCGTAGGAGCAAAGCCATTGGCGGTGGGAAAGGCTTACTGAATTCAATGGTATGAGTAACAGTGTACTGAATTCCGAATTATAATTTAAAAAAATCGGTTAGTAAACTCATCAACTAAAATTGTAAACAACTGAACAAAGATATAAAAATTGTCAGTGGAAGCTGCTTGGCTCTTTATCTGTACTTGAAACATGGGTGTGAAAGGAGGGTCCTCTCCTGTGCTTCAGGACTGCAGTACAATAACCGAACCTGGGTTGGATTGTTTTCCTCTAAGAACCTTTTGCAGGTGCTGCTGCAGAGATCTTTGATTTTGGAATTCTCTTCTCATGTTGATGTGAGAGAGTATTTCCTTCTTAGAACATCAAAATGCGCATTGACTTCCTGATGGCCTCATTCTTGAGGCATGGCGTCTAGTTTGTTTTGTGCAAATCTCACTTTCGACTGCTTGCTTCACAAGCTGTGCTTGTCTTTTTTAAAGTATGTCTTTTTTATTAAAAAGATAAAAAGCTCAGATAGTGGTTATTTCATATGTAGTTAGACGAGGGATGAAATGCCTGTGCTTTTATCTTGAAAAATTTGGCAGATAAATTTTAGTTTTTCAGCTCTTCTGCAGATGCAACAAAATCCAGAGCTCAGTTAAGAGGTCATGTTACCTTATGGAGAAAATATCCTGCTTGCTTTCTGTGATGAGTTAACTGGAAGTAGATTTTATTGTGTGAACACCTTAGCATTCAAGGGGTTGTTTTATTTTTAATTCAAAGCCAGGACTATGCTGTTGATGGGGAAGATGTTGGAAGATGTTGTCCAAAATATGGACCACAAAATTTCAGTTTATTTCTAAATAAATTGTGGATGAAGTAGAGAATAATATCATGAAAAGGTTTGGAAGTCTAGAAAAGAATGTTCACAGTTTCAAAATGGGGGAGGGAGGAGGCATAGAAAGAATGAAGAAGTTAAAAAAAGCAAAGTTACCTCAAAAAAGGCAAAAGTCCCTTCTGTACTAATTGTGTTTGGGTATTGAGGAGATGGAATTTTGTGACTCTCTGTTGACTTCCACTATTAGGTGAAAGGGAGCCAGGGATTTCTCTTTTTAATAGAGACTCTCCTGTAAAGAAAGAGGGGAAACAATAGCTAGCTGTCACAACAAGCTGATATATACCTTTGATCAGCCAAATGAATGTTGCAGGCATTTCTTATAGAAAGGAGATTGCTTATCGATCTATATCAAAATATGCATGCTAATCCCAGGCAGCAGAGAGTATTTTCAAGTGGAGTTAATAATCTGATTGCTGTCCTGTCTGGTGCAATTCACTGAACTCGGAGCTCTAATCAGTCTGGGGTCTTGCAGTCAAATGTATTTTGCTGTTTAAATTTGGATTTGTGACATTGATTGAAGAGTCCTTGTAAAGGTGTTGACAAATCAAATTGTTTGTTCCAGTAGTGTTTTGCTAGAGATCAAGTCCAAAGTAATAAGCAGTGAATTTGTTCATTACTAGTAGGGTGAAAGGAATGATAAAATTCACCTGCATCATTATCACAGACACAGCATCAATAAAAGATATGTTTTGAGTGGAAAAAATGTATTAGTATTTGTGGTTAAGTGTGGTGAGTGATGAAAACTAAAATACAACACTATAATTCAAGAGTTACTTAATAATAGCTTGGAGGAAAATAATACTTTTCTTATAACAGCTTTACAAAACAAGGACAAGAGATGAGAAAAAAGCAAATTTTAAAACCTTTTTTTTTTTTTGTTTGGGACTTAAATACATTTCTTAGATTAAAAAATGTTAGTGAAAATGTACAGTTTAGAATACAACTGTTTGAATCAGCCTTGCTCATTTACTGTAGCTGTGGCTGTTCTCCATGCACGTTAATTGTGGTTTAGTTAAAATACTGAGATGTGTGCACTGAGATTTGTACAGCGTTCATTCAAAACGTAAGATATTGAATGATATTCCTTGAAAAAGGATTGTGGAACAAAAGATAACAAACTTGTCCTTTTTGCCAAGTCTTTAAGTGGGATTCTCAAATAATGTATCATTCAGTTAGTTAATGTAGTACGAATCGTGCTTTGTTACTTGATTATTTTCTTCAACAGTTTCTACAAGAAACATGTTTGCCTAGAACATTATTCCTATGGCTATTAGATTTTCTTATTCCTTCTAAAAACTGTAATTTACTTGCAAGAAAGGAAAGCATTCAAGTTTCACACCTTATGTGTGTATGTGGCAAATACCTGATCGGTTTTGTTACTTTGATGCTTATTTTTGAGTTATGAGAATTAAGAGCACATCTGACTCTTATTTCTATGTTGTTCTATGTTGAGTATCAAACAAGTGAATCTAGTCAGCACAATAAAATTGTTTGTGAATTTAAGCATCAGGCCTGATGTGTATGAGAATAGCTTCACATTTTCTCTATTCTTCCCCACCAATTGTAATATCTCAGGCATGGAAACTGAGTTTGTGTCTCCCTGCTTAGGTTTTGGCAAAAGAACATCCAAGCAAACATTTTGCTGTCAGTGATAAAGCACTGTTGTCACTCAATCACGTCCTTTTTGTCTCCACTCGGAACTTTTGTCTGAGCAGAGGATTTAAGGTGTTTCATCGAGTGATCAAATGTGGAACAATCCAAAAACAGAGCTGAAGTAACAGTTCTCACTACATTTGATTGGATGGTTTCTGTTTGCAAATCCTGGCGTGTGTGCACTTAACTCTGCATTGTACACACTCCTGGGTGCCCTAGACTTGCTATGTGTTTGTGGTTTGCTCCTGTGGAGCATGTCTCTATAATAATGTGCTATACCTGATATGTATGATGTGCAACATCCAGCCTTACTGGAATTATGTATTTCTTTTTAGTACAGCCTTGGCAAAAGAATACTAATGTTTTTTTCAGTGAAATAAAATGCTGATAAAGCTTAGTGAAATTGTTAATTTTACCAATGGAGAGTAGATTTTGCTAGGAAAAATATGAAAGTGTTTCAAATTTCTTTAAGAAGGATTTTTTTTAAATGGCTTTTTAAGTTTTTATCTTCTACACTGGAATAAAACATCATCATATAAACATTAACTGACTTGCTAGAAAATCCTGATGGGAGTGTTTTTATTTCATGTCATATCATCAATATAAAAATTTTTCTTCTTATTTTAAAAGAAATTCTGAAACTAGAGTTCTTAAGGAAAATTTCCTTTGGTGGCAGGTTTGGAGTGCTGAGATTTATCCATGTTCTGTGACAGAAAAAAGTAAAAACATTTTTTTTTATATTGGATTTATATACAGTAAAATAAAAACTAACCAACTAACCTCCTGAGAAAGTAAAGGATTTGTGCTATAGAGATGGTGGAAGCCAAGACCAAGTTGATTACCTGATCTAGTTGAACATGTCCCTGCTCATTACAGGGGGGTTGGACTAGATAACCTTAAAAAGTCCCTTCCAACCCAAACTATTACAGGATTCTATGATCAAGGTTTGCTTTTCTAGATCAAAAGTTTTTGTTGCAGAATTGGATTGAAAAGGATTTAAATGTTGCTCACCTCCAACCAGCTTCTTGGTGTGTCAGTCTCTCTTTCCCATTAACCTCTTTAGCTAAACATATTATCAAAATAGCTGCCAAATATTAGTGCTCTGATTTAAAAAAAAAAATACTGTGTTTCAGCTTATTTTAGTTAGAATTTTCATCCACATGCTTGCTGTCCAGTAGGCCATCCGCTGATGGTGTCCTGTAATGATCAGTCAGAAGAACAGACTGGCTTAAGAAATGAGCGTTGTTGGAAACTCTCATGGTTTCAGAGTAATCATAGGATCATCCAGGTTGGAAGAGACCTCCGGTGTCAGACTTGGTATAAATTTATGTCAGTGTCAGGTGGGTTACTTGCAGTTTAGAAGCAGACTGTGTAAGCAGGGGTATATCATGGGACTGGGAGGTGGAGGGGAGGGTTGTATCACCAGAAACCCGAGGTGAGGGAGAACCCAGGAGGTGTGCTGGGCTGTGGTTATAAAAGAATGCTGGCACCTGGCTTACATGTCCCCCTTGCTAGATCAGGAAGATTGGCCAGCCCAGTTGCCTCTTTTTCTCTCTGAAAATAGCGTCCTATGAATGAATTATTTTTTTTTTTTCTACTCCAAAACAAAAGACCTGATAGAAAATGGCATGGCAAACAGCAAAAATACAAAATGCTGGAGGTAGTCATGGATTCTTTTCCTTTCAATCCTTCCTGTAATTGGGCTTTGAGTTCTTTTCATGTTTGGCCTTTTCTCCTACTGTGTACTGATTTAATGACTAGCCAAATGTTATTAAACATTTTTCCTTTTGGAATATGATTATGTTCTCAGTTTGATAGACTGACCTTTTTCTTTTTTTCTCTTGACATGCATGTAATTCATCCCATCAAACATATTTCTTCTGATGTTTCACTATTCTTTCTGTTCCCTTATTTAATTTCAGTGTCTAGGGCCCCCTTCTGTTTCAGAGAAAGGCAGTGAAATGCCTAAGACTGTGCAGTCTGAAAGCATTTTTTTTTTTTTATAGTGGCAACTTTTTTCCTTTGTAGCTGAAATGTTTCTCTTTTCTTACA
Organism: Phaethon lepturus; assembly: GCF_000687285.1. Classification (NCBI taxonomy): domain Eukaryota; kingdom Metazoa; phylum Chordata; class Aves; order Phaethontiformes; family Phaethontidae; genus Phaethon; species Phaethon lepturus. Next base: position 154,341 of record NW_010513963.1, read on the forward strand.
AGAAGGTCTCCTAGATTCAGTGACATGGATAATTTTACTTTCCTTTAGTATCCTCAAGTAGTCCCTCCCTCTCCCACCCACATACCCCTTGGATTTTTTTCTTGCAGGAGTTTTGTGTCTGAGAACCATGCCACATCCCACACAATGCTTTATGAAAAAGAAAAAATGTAAACTATATAACCCTTCCAGAACATGTTTTGAAACCACAGCAGCCATCTGGTTTTCCAGAAGGCCTGCTGTTCTTTTCATGTTTGGAGGAATAGTTTGATAACAAACTTGTCTAATAAATACAGAGCTGAAAGACAACAAATAAGTGTTTGCTGTCTCCTGACATTTTTGATGTTTTCCTAATTTATAACATTAAAAACTGTTAAAACAGATGGGTTTTAATATATTCTCCTGTACAAACACATGGCTTAAGTTGTGTACAATATCAACGTGTTGGATTATGCATACACTATCAGATTTCACTTCATCCATTTATTCTGAGTTCCTCTACAAGAACAATGTTTAATTACTAGAAAGCTTTTTTAACCATCACAAACTTGAATTTGCACGTAGTATAGCATAATCATTAATCATCTGTATAAACAGATTGTTTTATTTTATGATTTAATTAATCCTAGAAGTTAACTTAGCTCAAGTTGCAAATATTTATTTGACCATATTTTGTATTAACTGGATCGTAAGAACTTCTTAAACCCAGCATTGCTTGATCTGATTAAATGCTTAGCTGAAATTTGTTTTGAGATAAAAAATAGTGTATCAGATTGAAAGCCATATCCATCCCTAGGGAGTTGGAATATGTTAAAGGATGTGGCTAGTTCACAAAACTAATTTGGTGCAAATTCCATATGTGGCTGTGCACCTTACTGTTGTACTCAACTTCAACTCACTGAATGCATAGTTTTCCTAGCAGCTTACAAAGTGTTGGAATGAGGAGAGTCACTGTTTAGCAGTCTGAGTGAAGGCTGCTTTCAGAGATAAAGGGAAAAGAGCAGATGTTATGAAATAAAATTCAAACAAATAATCTATCCAGTCATTAAGATAATAGCATTCACCTATATTTTTATGGGAAGTTCCACCCGTATAATACTGTGGCTCATAATGTTGGAGACCTATTAATACATTTAATGGCTCTAAGCAAATTTTGAGATCAACAGTGGCACATAAGGAAAGGTATCTATGCATTCTTATTGCACTTCCTGTTAAAACATGGGGCAGATGCTCTCATAATTTGAAAATATCAGTGTGTAGAGTCACACCGTAGCTTATTTTACTTTTGTGTGGGTGGGGGGAATCACTGAATCTTGAATGTACTCTATTGTTTTTAGTTTTACAATGGTAGAGCATTTTAAATGACTGCAACTTTTTCTAGAAGGTGATCTGTTACATTCTGTAAATATGGAAGAAAGTTTCCTACTTGGGGAGGGGGGGAGAGGCAGTCCTGTGGCGCTGCAGACTGTGGCTCTGATCTAGCAAGATGCTTGACCCACCTGCTTAATTGCTTGTATGTTTAATGTTAATGAAGTACTGAACAAATTTGTGATCGGAGGCGTCAGCATCTATTGAAATCAATGGAAGGTTTGTATAATCTAAAATAACAATCTAGTCTGATTTTTCAGAAAGATGTGTTCTGGATCAATGTTGCAAAAATTGGCACTATATAAAATGGCTGTTTTCAGCCTGATTTATTTTGCTTAAAAATTAGGTTTTCAAACAATTTGCTATCTTCATTTTAGCAGTTTGACACTTTTGTGTGCTAACAAAAAGAAATATGCAAATGAGCTACCACTTTGCTTTCTAGCAAAATATATTTCTGTGCAAACACTTGACTTTATAACATACTTCACAGTTCTTTCATGTAATTGGATGTTAAATCTGCATTTCACTTTGACTTAATTGTTAGATTGTGTGAGGTTGTTTACACTTGCATTTCCATTTAATCTACCTCTCTGTCCACCTAGATACTCACTGTATATTACACGTGCTTAGTTTGGTTTATTTTACAGTAAGAAAAGTCTATATATATATGTAAATGTTGGAATTCCAGTACCCTTAAAAATCTGTAAGTATAGATATTGTTTTGTTACTTGGATGATGATTAAAGAATGTCAAGTAAGAATTTTGCCTATATAGCCTGAAGAATCAGAGTTTATGGAACTTCTGTTATTCCTGATCTCAAATTGCTTCAGTGAATTAACTTTGAATGCACCAAAATGCCTTTAGAAGGAGAATACTCAGGATGGCACTTGTAACTTTTGTTTCTGAACTATTTTGCTTTTATTTAAAGCTTCTGTGGAAGGCCTGATTTAAGGAAAATGCTTAGAAGAGTGTTACTAAATCTTAACCATAAAACAATTCCAAAGGAACTGTGTTTTATGGGTATGTAGGAGGCTTTTTTGGGACCAAAACTGCATGAAGACTGTTCAGTCATACAGTAGGCACCTTATGTAGTGTTTACCATGACTGTGAGGAGTGTTTGAGAGTTTGGGATCAGCACTGACATAATTTCTGCCACAGAGTTTCTAACGCTGGGAGGTTGGAGAGGGACTTTCTATCTGGCACATTTAATGTGCTTCATTATGTTGCTCTATTGTGGGTATAGTATGATGGACAGAATTGAAATCTGTGAAGTGAAAGGTACCTAATTTTTGAAAGTAAACTTTGCCGTAACAATTTAAGCGAGATGTAGTTCGTATTGGAATTTAATTTTTCTTATGCCATTGGTGCACAACTCTGTTATCTAGTTATGCCTATGTGTGTTTTAAAGAGACTTGTCACTTCGAAGAACTTGTCCCTCAGCCTGTACCCATGCAAAATTCCAGTAAGTGTCAAAAGGAAACTTATCAGGACTGCAAGTTTTGTGATCTTAAATGACTTTATTTTCTCTCTTCTGCTATACTCTTTAAAAAAAAAAAAACACCAAAAAAACCCCACCCCACACACATAAAAAACCCCAAACAAATGAACAACAAAAAAACCCAAACAACAAACACAGACACAAAAAAACCCACAAACAAACCCTTTTTTGGGGTTTGTTTGGAGCACTTACTTAAGGAGCACTTACTTAAATCATGCATTGGGGTTGAAATAGGTCAAGCTGTGAAACCTTGAGTTTTACTTTGCCTTTTAGCCTTAAATGTAACATTGATCTTTAAATGTTACGTGATTGGATACCTACTTATATTAACGTATGGGAAACTGTAAATTGATACTAAATTTGGATTCTGGATGTTTGGGATTAGGTAATGCTTTCTTAGGATTTCATTGTGACGGGAGAGGTTTTAATTTTCTTTTATGTTTTTTTTCCTCTTGTGTTTTAAAATATTGTCAACTGCACAGCCCAGTGGACGCTTAAACTTATGCTGTGGGTAGGTGTTTTGCTAGGCTTGTGTTTACCACATTTATACTTAATGTGACTGTACCTTTTGTGTGCTTAAAGGTCTGTTTCGTGTGTTCTTTGCACCTTTTATTTTCTTTGTCTGTGGAAAAATGTGTAGTTATCAATACATAACTAGCAGAAAGAATATATTAATTCTTAAGCAGTGTAGCTTTGATTTTAAATTATTCTGCAAGTTTTCATAGTTTGCTTTGAAATAAAGTATGAAAGTTTTTCTCAAATCTTACTCTTTCAGTTGAGTACAAAAATGTAACTGTTCTTAATTGTTGTCGGTGGAACAACAAATCTATAAGCTATAAGCTGACTCAACTAAGGTTTATATTATAGACCACCAGCAAATGTAATTGTATGCTGTACACTTGATGAAAAGTACAATATATATCCTCTCAGTAAGGGTTCTTTATAATAAAAGGGCTAGGTATTGCTTGGGTATTAACTATACTGTACTAAAACCCATAAACACCTTTTTACACATAGAGTGCACACTTCAATGCAACAATCAAATGCTTTTCTATAAATAACAAACTTATGGAAAAAGAGGCCTTTGATTGCTTTCCAAGAATTCATTGAAACCTTAGAGGGACTTTATTTGATTCCAGAAGTTGAGTGCTAGTTGGTGTGTACCAATATCAGATCTCCCATAATTATCTAAAAAATAAGCTTTTATTTTAATATTGGAATCTGCATCAGCAATTTATCATACTCTGATAAACTGAAATAATTTTCAGATAATACTGTGAATATTTTAACATTGTTAGTGCACAAAAGACATTTTTTTCTGAAAATGTAATATACCCACCAAACACATAACTAAAATTAGTGTGTCAAATGAGGGGGTGAGGGTTGGAGGACAACTTCTCTCTGGTGATTACTTGAAGTTGCTTCTGTGCTGAGCTTTGGGTGAAGTGTCAGACTTTTTCTCTACAAATAATTACTGTGAAAAAAGCCTCTTTTGTTTTATGCCTGGAACAGGTGACGCCTAAATGCTAAGTGCACATTTGCTCCAATGTTAGATGGTAGCTGCCAGTGATATCAATCATTTAATTTCATTGTCAGTCTGAGTAAACAGCAGTTGTTTTGGCCAAAGGTGGGACTGAGTTATGTGTGGCCTAACTGCATGGCAGATGGAATGTGGTTGCCTCTATGTATGAATACTATCATCTAGCTATTAACATACATGGTACAGATGGTAATTTGTAACCAAGTACATAAAGCTTGAAAACTACAGCGAAGTAGTGTAACCCATGAAAAGCAGTTTGCTTGCTTTGCACTGCCATATATATGCTCTTCATATTTACATGAATGAATGAAAGGTGGCTAGCAACAGTAGGCTTCTTTATAGGAATTCTTACTCGTACCCAAATTCTAAATCTAAACCAAAATAGTGTAATTATTTCTTTAAAGGAGATGTAGAAACCTTTTCCATAGTAAAATATAACATATTTATTTATCCTTGAGACCTCACATTTTTGAAGGAGCATCTGTTTTTCATTGAAAATGTATTTTTGCCAAACTGTACATCTGGGAAGCTTGAGGCACAAGGAAGTTAGCCACTTGCACAAATTGACAGCTTGACTTAGATTAGGAGCCTTGATTTCATAGTCTTGGTGGTTTGCTCTGGTTAGTCAATCACATTGCTTGCTTCTGGTTTTGTAAAACCTACAGTTGAGAAATAAATTATATTTTTGTGTTTCATATCCTTATTAATGAGTACTGCTGGCTGGAAGAACTAGTATGACTGGCTGATTTCTATTTTATGGAAGCATACTGGCTCCCTTGTACTTTTGGTTGGCTACAGGAAAACCTTTGTAATTTTCCAGTGGCTGATTTGGAGTGTGAAGGAAGCATCAGCTTCTCTGCCTTTTCTTTGAAAAGAAGTAGTATAGAAGTTGTGGTATTTCTGTTTTCTGTGTTCTTGGGATTTCTTGGGTCCTTGCCTTAGTGTGTCCATAGTGAGATTAGGCTTTTGGGCATGTATAGCTGTATCACTACTTCTGAATGTGCATGTTCCCAAATTACGTTAAGGTAACAATTAGCTTCTTTAAAATGACTGCCTATAGCACTTTTAAGACCTAAATCCCCAGGGATGCCAGATGATGTTGTCAAAAATAGAATCAAATTGTTTTGTTACAACAACTGTGATTTCACTTCAAATTCTTTTGTTGTGTGTACTGTGACTTCACAGAGAGCTGACCATGGTATTTATTTTAGTACAGTAATCCATTCCTGAGAGAATTGGGTTTTTAAGGTTTTTGTAGCTTCAACAGCTTTGCTAGATGTCTAACACTTGTGAAGATATTTGAATAGATGCTTCATTTGCAGAGAATTACACTGCATTACGGTATGATTTTGGTCAAATAAATTCCTTTCTGTCTCTTTCCTCTCATTATCTTAGGCGTTAGCCTATTGTCAATTATTTGATTCTGTGATTCTATAGTGAGATTATAAACTCCTTCAAGCATAATGAACTCATTCGAACTCTGTTCTTGACTGGCACTTTTAATTGTTCGGGCTACTTTTTGCATTATTAGGAACTTTTCTAGAACCAAAATTCTGTTCTCAGGTCCTTGGACTTCCATGGAAAAATTTTCTTCCTAAGGCCATGCTAATAAGGAGTGAGCACCCAAGTGCTTGTTTAGAACCTGAAGTAATTTGAAAGCTATGAATGTACTGTACGGACTATTTATAAGGAGGCAGCTGAGAAAAGCAGACTTTTTGTCTAAGGGGCTTACATTCATTACCCTGAAGGAAAATAAAAGAAGTCTGAAAATCTAAAACAAAAGTGAAAATTCCTGACTGATAAGTAGATGTCCAAAATAAGCCTTCATACTCTGAAGAAATATAAGGGGAATGGGGAAAAAACATATTCTCTCTCAAATGTCTCAGTCTTTAAAATGAAAATTATGGTTTCAGTAAGCATATCTAGTCCTGTGTTTTTCCTTGATAAGTAGGTGGAATCATGTGTGCACACACATGGTAAAGACTACAGAATTTTGTATATCTGAATTTAGCTTTTGTCTTTGTAATAATAATGGTAAAAATTGTTAGTTTTCATAAGCTACCATAAACAGGATTTGATGCAGTCAAGTCAGGGAGGAGCTTTCTGATTTTTTCAGTCTTATGAAACTGTAAATATTTAATCAAATTTTAAACATTAAAGGAGCACTTGGACTTTTCTTATACTGTTTTCCCAGTAGAATTGTACATCTTATTAAAAACATTCATTATGTTCATAGGGCACTTTTAAATGAATCAAGCTTAATATCCTAGTCCTTCATCTTTGAAGGAATGGGTTCAAAAGTCTAGCTCAGGTCACAAGGTAAATTAGCTTTGTAACCCTAGTACAGCCCCTTGTGGATGGACAAACTGCTCCTTGCAATTCTTGCCTCCTGCTCCACCGCCCCCGCCCCCAAAGCCAGGGTTTTCATCTTTACCCATCACTTAAAAAGACATTGGGTTCACAAGGTACAGGCAGGTTTTGGTGTTAAAGATAATTCTCTAATTGTATATTCTGTCTTAAGGATCCAATTTTTATACAGGCTTTTTTAAAAACAAAAACAGACTTTAAAGTGTTGCAGTAGTCATCCATGTTCTGCTCAGCCTTATTCATTCTGATAGAATTCTCAGTCTTTATAGTAGACTGCAAATCTATTCAGTCTGATGATAGCATAGGGTAGAATACCATTGCAGTCAACTTCTATTAGCTTTTAATCTTTTAAGTTTCCTATATTTCTGGGTAGATAAACTTTAAGTTAAAAATAAAATGTTGAATATACAGAGAGCTATAACATTATGTTGCTTTTATTTTTGTTACATTATTGCTGGTATATATTTAAATGGCCAAAACTTGCCTATCTGGAAAGGTAACTTTAGTAATTCATATGTTTTTGAAAACTTCAGTGAGGTTTTTTCCATATTAGTAGTTTACTCTAAATGCATTCTTTTGATTTACTTTAACGTTTCAGTCTATACTTTCTGCCTTACTGCTGTTTAAACCCTCTGATCAATTTTGTCATTTTCCATCTGATTTTTTTTCATCTTGAGTATGTGTTGGTTGGTGTAGTCTGGTAAATTCTTTTGGTTTTTGTTACGTGTTTTTGGTTGGTTTGTTTCTTTGATTTTTCAAAAAAAATACCTTTTTATAAATACATATACATACACACAAGTGCACATGCCCACAAGCATGTAAGTCCTTCATATGGGTTCTAATAATAACACATGCTGACTAGCCAGCCTCCTCTTGTCTGTGCTTGCCGTACTTAAGTCATTCAAAATACTGCTATAAGCATAATTTTTATGGCTCATAGCCTTAGCAATGTGTCTCCCTGCACTTCTGTTTAATTGTACTCACACATCAATAACTGTTGTGTTTAACAGAAATTCCTTGTTTTTCCTTTGAAGGACCCCTTAAGTTTTTCTGCTCTATCAGCAGCTTCTTGTAGAGTTGTCATCACTGACTTTATTAGGCAATGGTGGTTCCTGGCTTTGGTGCAGACTTGATGCCAGTAAAGTATTTTGTCCTTTCTCTTAATTCGTCTTTTCATACTTTCTGGTTTTCTCACAAATATCTCCAAATATTAGCTGCTAGGTTGTCTAACTTTCCCCCTATCTGTAGAAAAAAAAGGAAGGTTTGAAGCTTTTTCTTCTATTATGAGATTGAGGGACAGTCAAAAGTGCATTCCCCTGTTGGAAATTAAACTGTAGATACAGACATTAGGGAAGACTCATTTCATCTAGCTGCACTGGAAAGTAAGTAAATATTTCTGTCTTTGGTCCACTAAATAAGACTATGGAACCACCTCTGAAAATGACATTTTGAGATAAATTTTAATGATCATCCTGTTGCCTTTTGTGCTCTTATCCACAGTATCCACCTGTCATCCTGAAGTTTAAAAGCCTTGATAAGAAGGGGAACTTTGCTTGTTTGTACAGTGCTAAGTGCGTGTGAGTTCTTGCCTATAGATTCTGCTGTAATACTTCATGCTAAGTTTTTATTTATTTGAAGTTGCAAAATGGCTGTAAAGTAAGATATAATAAATATGAATTGTTTGGATGGATTCTTGACCTTAGCATCTAGTTGTGGGCTCAAAGGAAAAATCATCTAGAGAAAATGTAGACATACCTGTAAAACTGTACCAATAACAGAAAACTAAATTGGTAGTATATTCATATGCAGTTTATTTCTAGCTTTTTTTGAAGTTCTTAATTTTATTTAATTGATGTAAAGGCTATTTTATTTTCCTTTTCAAATGTGTAACTCTTGAAAGAGCGCAGAAGAAATAATTGGCTTCTATCTATTCTGTACTGTAAACAACAGGGTCTAATAATATTCATAGCCAATAAATAATGCAAGACTGGCAGGCTGTACAACCCTGTTTAACAGCAAAGACTTTAGGAAAGCACACAGACTCTTAAGTTCTTTCATTATTTTTGACATTGATTTGTCATTAAGAAAATATATTAGTTCAGGTTAAATTGATCTGAAACATCCATTAATATAGGAGATAGATTCCTTTTTTTCTGTTGTTGTTTCACTTCCTTGATATCTCAAATTAAGCAATGCAGAAAAAGCTAATTGTACTGAATATTTTTCTCTGATAAATTTTCTTCTGAAAATAGAACAGGAGATCTAAGGTAGATACAAGTCAGTATTAGGCTTGCTGCTAATAAGGTCAGATATAGTTGACATCCATCTATAAAATGGATTAAACATTACTTACCCAAATGTGCCAGAATTTATTCACAACTACATCTAGAGAATTAATGACCCTGAAGTATAGAGAGATGCTTGGATGGAAAGAGATATTTCTTCTCAACCTTTTTGGTATTCCACATAGCTTTATTTCTTATATTGTTGGTTATCCATATAATTTGTGCCAGCTAAAACTTCTTTTTCTACTCCACATTGTTGAGAATCTTCAAATACTCTCATTTTAACAGCTGAAAACAGTTTGGAAGTTCACCATTTTCCCAGAGCAGGTTTCTTTCTCTGTCCTTTTGCTGAACTCCTGTTGTGCTCCTTACTTGCTTTCCTCAAAGAAACAATTCAAAACAATCATGCTTGCCTGAGATACAAGACACGCTTAGGTCTTTCACAAGAGGATGCAAATCTAACATTTCATTCTTTGCAAAGTGGTTATTTCAATTTCTTTCTTTTTAAGTTATTGTTAAAGCTGTATTAGTAATTTATTTGGCTCCCTACAAGAAGTCGTCTCAATTAAATGGCACAGAAAGATGAGGCAGTAAATCATAGTGAGTTCTGTAAAATGTATGGTATCAAAGTATTATATACAACTATGTCTATGTGCTCTCCAGCATGTCTGTATTTGAGGTCCACATTCCTAAAAAGGGATTCTTTGAACAACTCCTTTTCAGAGTCTACTTTCATATGTAAGTTGCCTGTTCTAGATTCAGGTGTGTAGGTGGCTTTATTTTTTGCTGGACATAAAGTAGGCCTAAGAAACAGAAATATTTCTAATAACTATCAGTCTTGGAAGAATTCTGCACTAGCTCTGAAAAAGATCTCTGTCAATCTCTGAAGAAAAAAAGGGGTACAATGAAAATGAAGAGGCTATAATATTTGCCACGAAGGGTGTTTTTATGATGACACCTTTAGCCATGCTTGTCTTTGATTGTAGTGTTATGGTTCAAGTATCAGCGGTAGAACACAGATATTAAAGGGGGATTATTCAGATCTTAATGATCTGCCTTTGGGATGGGAGAGGAGAGATGGAAATCAAGATGGGAGAAGGAATGTTTATATCAACACCAGGCAGGTTGTGCTTATCAGCCATAGTGAAGTTAAAAAAAGAATGTGTAGAGCAATCTTTATTACTCTTTACTGTCCTTAATAATCAGAGATAGTACTTCTTTTAGAGTTAAGAGCTGTGTCTTTTTCATATTCAGTAACGTGGTAAATAACATCACACTCGAACATTTATCTTCTTTCATTGTTTTATGGTTTTGTTAGTATATTTCTAGGTATAAATCTTCATTTGGTGGGAAACTTCTTGAGGTATGTCCAACGGTTCTAAAGTAAATCTGTTGGCACAACTTTATTCAAGTATGTAAGGTAGACTACCTACAGAAAATATTCCTCCCTAAAACCAAAGATGTAAATAAAAGGATCTCAGACTCCAGTTATACAGGCTAATGTTGGTGTGTTGAATTTAGCTGTAGGTTAAAAACACCTTTTTTACTCCACTCAGCTTACTGCAGTCTAGAAGGCTTTAAGGAATAGAAGTAAGAAAAAAAGCACAGTTTACAAATGACTTCCGTTAAGCTCTACCTGAGCGTCTACAGGATGTAACCATAAATTTTGGACTGGGCATGTGAAGTTCTGTACTTGACATTCTGGACAGTATTTTAAGCAGTTTTAATAGGTCTTTTGTACTATGGAAGATATTTGTGCAATGTCAAAATCTATAGATGTTTCATTGTAATTCTTTACCATCTGGGCATAAAAAGCTATCAAACTTCATAGTTCAATTTTCATGTTTGTATTTCAAGCTTATCAGACATCGCGATGATCCAGATATGCCTATTCAGATTCTTTGTACTTCTGCCAAGTAAGACATGGAAGGAGGAGCACTCAGGAAGTTTAATAGTTCTTTCTGACACTCAGCTACAGTTACTGTAAGACTGAAAGCATGGTATGCTATCCACCGATGCATAGTAACTTAGTAACTTTGATTTAGAACAATTTTGGTACCAGTAGGGACTGTGTATGCATTACGTGTATGCTTAAGTTCCTCCCTGAACGAGTGCTTTTGATACTGCAAATGTAGACAAGGAAGTAACCAGTTACAGCAAGAAGAAAGAAGACAGAGAAAGAAGCGGTCTGTCAAAATAATGTATGTGTTTAACTTATGACAAAAATATGCATAATTTGTTGAATTTTCATTGGTGTACAGAGATGTAGAAATTTGTTTATCCTTGACTAAACAGATCTTACTGTACCAGTGCTGAATTTTTTTTTTTTTTCGGTTTTAGTGTGATTAGCAAAAACAAAAAAAAAGGAAAAGAAAAAAATCACTTATAGCGGAAAAGTGACCGTATTTCCTAATTGTTTTTCTATATAATGTATAGAGGTCTTTTGGAAAGACTTACCAGTGGATTTCAAGATATTAGGGAATATCTGTAATACCATCCATAGCACTGTAAAAGCTATGGAAAACATTTCTCAACATCAGCAAGCTTTCATAAAGCGGATTTTTCAAATACACTTTTGAAATGAAATAATTAAAATGCATCTCTCCATTGTGTTACCATTTTACTTTAAATCAAAGAATATCATATCAACACTTCATGGGTTTTTTAATAATCTACCATTTATAATGACCATGTTTAATTGCTGTAATTTAAAAAGGCACTATCTGATTGCCTGCATGCATATAACAAAAAACGTAATTGTCTTGTGCAAACCACTGAATAGATTTAGGAATCTTCAATAACAAAATTACATTAATAGCATATGCTATTAAAGATGATTGATGGCAAAATTGGAAACATACTGGTTTTACACCACACAAAAGAGTACGGTGCTTTGAAGATGGTTCTGAGTGTCAACAACAGTACAAAGAAGAAAAACTGTGTAATACTAAAAGTCCCAATTCACTAAAAAAAGTGGGTTTGGTAGTGGGGTAGATCAATTTTAATTTTACTTGAGGTGACAGTATTTCTCTACTTCTTCTGAATCTCTTGTATATACGAATACATGTTTCAATATATAATGTTTAAATCTGCTCAAATACCTACTTTATCTCACGGAAGAATACTTCCAGCCAGGTATTCAGGGACCAAAATCTAAATTCCAATTGAGATCCAACCAATTCAGTTAGTTTAATCCATCTTTTACTGCAGTTCCTACTCTGAATGTATAAGTGAACAAGAGTTCCATTTATCAGTTTGCAACAACTTTGAAAGCCTGATTCTGAATTTAGAAGAAATCAGAACTCTATAGAAAAAAATACGAGGAAAGTGATGAAGAATGTAACTTCTTTAATGTGTAAGTTGGTTTGAGAATAGCTTCTGTTTTTATTGGTAGCATGGTTGTAATATGAAGATCACTGAAATTCCGAGGTTTTACAGCAGGCACATTTTTAATACATATATTATTTCTGCAAGGACTTGAATATAAATTATATCTACCCTACTGCAGTTTCACATTATGCTTCTGATTTTTTTTTAATACCTTTTAAAGTCAGAAAGACCACAACTCTGTGAATAGATTCCTTCACAATCACAATTATTCTTATATTGCCCATTTTTCAAGTGAATAACTTCTTAAATTATTTGATTAATCTTTTTTATTGTTAAAATATTTTGTATGCATTGTACATAAACATATTTTCATTAAAGAATGTGAGTGGAGTATATTCCTACTATACATTGGCTATTTGTGATACTGTATTGTCAAAACATAGATTTATACTTTTACTGTAGCTCTCGTATAAATGAATGCAGAAATTAGGTTTGCTGAGTTTGGGTCACTTTTTGAACAATAATTTGCCCAACGTATCATTTTAAATGATATTTAAACTTTGAACTGAGTAAAAGTAATGTATTTTTTTAAAATTTCTAGTGTCTCATATTGACAATTTCAAGCTAATGAAATTCTGTTACAAACATCTAATGAAGTATCCTACTGTGTGTTTTTTATATGTAATGCATATCATTACAATATGTAAACAGACATCATTTGAATTGGTGGATATTTCCAGGAGCAAAAATTTCAAGTGACTCCTTTGGTTTTATCTGGTTTATTGCCTTATTTTGTTCTTATATTCTTAGATAATTGTGTGTGAATGAAATATTTTGCATGTAATAGCGCATAATGCTTATGAATATGATAGTCCTTCATCAGGGCTCAGGCTGCCGCAGTTCTCAATTTTAAGACTGCCTTTGTCCAATAATGAGGAAAATGAACAAGTATTCTTACTTTGATCCATGTGAGTTTGATTCTTTCTCTTAGTTTCTTTGTGCTTTATTTTTGCATCTTATCTATACTTACATGATAGTTTAATAAAAATTATTTGGGAGGATTCAGTTGATACTGTGATATCACTCATTATGCCTATTATTAATACATCCTCAAGAAAGTTTTCCATCTGTAGTAATTACTGCTGGCATATTATTTTTGGTTTCTTCAGAAAATTTTTTTGTACTGTAAAAGACTTATTGGTGATCTCAAAGATGCACAGAATCCTTTCAGATTTCCTATACAGTTGTAGCTATATTTTAATACCTCATTAAAAGATTTTAAAATATTTTGAAGTAGAGGATTTTTCTTTTTCTGGCAGGCAGGTGGAGGGGTACTGCCTGCAGGACCCACTTTGTCAGCATGAAACCAGTCTCATAAATTTTTATTGAAATGAGCTCATTACTTTTAATTTTTACCAGCTCTTTAGTGATTCAAGGGATAGTTTTCATTTTTTGAAAAACAACCTATCATTACTTAAATATATGCGTTATTATTAGGTGTGTGAGTTGGCCTTTCCAAGGATGGTATTAAACAAAAATATATTGTTGACATTTAGACTGTTGTTGGAGCATGGTTTCTGTGATTAGTTAGGACCAAGAACATTTAGGCACTTGTTTTGTCTGCTGATTGGCTAGCTGTTCCCTTCTCCACCCTGCTTCCTCTGTCAAGGTATAAACTTTATTCAGGACATACCGAGCATCTCTTACCTATAATTAGCATTTCTCTGAATGTAACAGATTCATTTATCAACTTTGAGGAAATATACCTTCAGGTGATAGAGTTCATTAAATGTGTAACTTTTCTCAGAGCTGCACAGTACATAGCATTTTTCCAGTGATATGGTGAGAAAAGTACTTTTATAATAGTAACTCGCTGACAACATTTGAAGTGAAAATTGCCAGAGTTCTTGAATCTTTACACATTTCTGTGACTGATCATCGTTTCCTTAGAATTCCAGAGACTTGTGTGAATCATGCCTACAGGGTACATATGTTAGACGTTAACGAGAAAATACTTCCCAGAAATCAAATGTAAGATTCTTAAAGCTTTTGAAGTGCACCTACAAGGTTGAATGATTGGAGCCTCATAGAACAGAATGAAGAAATAATTCATTTGAGAACTAAAAAGTCAGAATTACTTTAGTCATAAAAAACCCCCTTGTTATTTAACTCACTTGTTATTTATCAAACAAAATAATTGTTAGCGCATAAGTGTGAATATATCTTAGGTGATATATACTTCAGAAATGCTTAGCTATTAATGTACAGAACTAATTTCTAGTGATATGTCCTTCCAGTAGTTTATGTGGCTATGACTATCATACCCAAGTAAATGCAGCTTAGAATAACATATATGTACGCACATATGTAATAGCTATGCAATCAGAAGAATCGCAATATTAGGCATTCATCTAAGTGCATCAGTGAAATGAAGGTCTAATTTTATATTCAGTGCAGATAATTCCTATTGTATGTATGATTGAATTCCTCTCAGCTTCAGGCAATCTTATAAACTTTTCAGTTGTAAATACTTTTATGAATTTCTTTGTCAACGTGTTCCAGTCTCCAATTAGTATTTCAGTGGTCTGTCCTAGGCTAATATTTAGCATCACTTCTTTGCACTAGGATTCGGTATAATACATTCAGTGTCACGTTTTAAACTTTCAAGCAGATCATTGAAATTAAAACAAAAAAATCCCCTAGTAAATCCCCTAGTAAAACATGCATTCATATATGTATGTAAAATTAGATTTTATGATACTGACAATTTGTGTATTATGTTAGACTTTAAAGTAGGTCTGGTCCTTACCCAGGGCTACATTGCTGCCCTTAATGATGCTATGTAGGACTTTTTTCCACAAGTGAACTAATTAAAATCAATACACAAAAGAATTTACCTCATTAGTAAGGGTGGTGGAATAGGGCGCTACCTTGTTATCCAAGCATGAGTATTTAACAGACTCACAAGATTTGACTGTGTTGCACTTCTGGTGCAGTCACTTTAAGCATTGCTAGTATATATAGCAGGACTACATTAAGCTGCTTTGTCACTGCTTACAGTAAAGAAAATATGGTGTTAAGGATATTACAGTCACTTTAAAATGTACCTGTATGTTTTCTGGTTCCTACAAAATTCTTAACACACAGAACTATATAGTGCTTGTTTGAACATTCTTGCATAAATCTTGTAAGTGCTTAAGAATGCATTAAGAGAAGCTGTTCAAGAGTAAGTGGATTTAAATATAGATGCAGTTGAAAACTGAAAAAAGAATTATAAGCTTGCTGAAATGACGCAGTTGGTTAAGATTTCCAAAACTTATCAGTCACTTTGGTTTATTTGTATTTACAAATGGAGTTATATTAACCTAAATTTTGAAAGAATGGTCAGCATGCACTTAAAAGTCTATTAAAAATGGCACTAGGAGGATTTGCTGTGTTAAAGAACTTAACTCAAGGTTGAGATCTGATTTTTTTTTTTTTAATTTCTTTTTCATTTTCCCCATGTATAAAAATTGGCTACTGATCAGGACAAACCCCAAAATTGATGCTTTTTCTCTGTAACTTGGACAATTAGGGTGTCTCAGTCTTTGCAGAACTCTGGCTGGGCAATGTGAAATCTTCAGATATACTGATTGTCTTTAACAGAAATTCTGCAATACTAATAATCCAGAAATTCTGAATCTAAACAGTAGAGGAAAGCTACATGATCAATTGAAACTACTATTAACTTTCAGTATTTTTTTTTTTAAATGAATTGGGAACAGAAGACACTGTACTGATTGCCTAAACCACACAGTCTTTCAAAAATTTCATTTTTCCTGCATTATTTTCAAAGTATTCTACAAAATGGGGAGTGAGGGGAGAAGGTGGGTGGGTGGGTGTCAGGGGCAGTATTTGTATACTTTTTAAAAATTTGTCTAAATCTGGTTATAGATATCCAGTATACTGGATATGACTAGGTTATGATATGCTGTTACCTTTACTTTGAGACAGCTGTTCACCAGTGAAAATATATGGTGGTTTTGTTACTCAGGTTAAGGACACAAGCTAAGTGTTTTAGAAGTTCTGTCTCCAGCGTTTTTATTCTGAATGAGTACAGAGAAGCAAGTTATTCAAATAAGTGTATAATTACCATGTGTTCTTCATGTTTAAACCAAAACTCCAAAACCAGTTTTGAATCACTTCAATTCATTGCCAACCTATTTGCTTGATGAATAAATCCCATGATCTCTTCTCCTGTTTTTAATATTCTCATGATGAGAAGCATCTGTACCTTGCTTGCTACTATGAATTGTTAAACTTGGTTAGGTGTCACGGGAATAGTAATTGCTACTAAAAAGTTGGATCAAATTTTAAGGCCAGTGGTAATATCTGGATTTTTTTTTTTCTGGTCATGCATAGAAGATTGCTGAACTAAATTAAGAACAGGAACCCAATATTTATGTTCCTGTGGAAAAGGCAAAGTAACATTGAAATAGTCCTGATTTTAAATTCTTGTACAGAAGGATTAGTGCCTTAGTGTGCTCAAGTACTATAGGATTATGTTACAATTCACAAATTCAGTCCTTTTCCCTGAATGATTCATAGTTGGTTTTTTTTTCCAAAATGTTTTGTGAAAATTCTCTCACCTGCTTCCAAAAGCGCGCCCCCCCCCCCCCCCCCCAATTTCTGGCACAATTGAAAGACTTTGTCAGATAAATTCTTTGAATGCAGTATGTAGATATGTAGATATGCCCTATTCATTTAAATTGAATAGTTGCTCCTACTAGAACTCAGATTAAAAATATTTTCACTGAGGATAAGTAATAGAAGCAGCTTTTTTAAAAATGGGGGGTGAAGGAGTTCAAAGCCAAACAATCTACAGAATGAGTAAAATTATGAATCTTTATTAAAAAAAAATATATGCAACACTTATCTCTAATATGAGCCAAAATACTATTAGATACAGAAAAATGTATTTTATAATGTATTACCAGACACAGTGTAATACAGTAGTTATGTAAGGAATAATAGTACATGCACTGTGCAATCATAAAGATTGGGAGTGTGAGCATTTTTGGTTTGGAAGGTACAGACTTTGCTCATTTACCATGTAGTCTGGCTGTATAAATATATGCACAGACACACATATATTTAAAATATATACAAATATATTAAAAAAAACCCTTTACGTACATACATCCTATTTCATGCTTCTCCTAAAATAAATGTTCTGTTAGTGTAATTTGCTACTGCAAGAGGTAAAGACCTCCTGTAGTTATTTCTGATAAATCTTTCAAAACTTTTGTTGTTTTCGTATTTCTTTTGAAGTCTTATTTTCTCATTCTAGTACTCTTAAATGAAGTTCATACCAAATTTGCTGTCTTTAAAATTACTGACAAAAGACTTCTAAACAAGTATATTCTGCTTTGAAACAAGCCAAAGTACTCCTGTACTTACTCTTACTTTTCCTTGCTCATCAAATAAAAGAAGCTATACTAGGTAAAGTTACATCTTTGAGTGATTCATCAATTTTAAAAAATGCAGACTACTTTCTGTACCTTCTTGGGAAAGCAAGTATTTGTTTTGTTTACCTCTGTTTTTCGGGGGGGGGGGGGGGGGGGGGGGTGGGTTTTT
>NW_010513963.1:172372-212801 GCF_000687285.1 Phaethon lepturus
TATTTCAGACGTTCAAGGAGAAGGTACATAGTGTAAATCAGCTGGTGTTGCATAGATCAGAGTCTTGTGCCTGAAACTAGTTTTATACACTCTGCAATCTCTAATCTGGAGACTGTTGAATTTGATGGAAGGACTTAAAGACTTTAGTCATCTATTTACCAGTAGTCTGCTACAAAACTTTCGGACTTAAATGGTGTGTGTTCCCTACCGCATGATCATCCACTGCTGTTGCAACTAGTGTAAAATACTCTAAAACTGCTCAGCTAGTTATGAGATAGATGGAATGTTTAGGAAGAAGAACCTGTAACATAAAATCATTTTAGAAGATAGGATTTCTATGAATGCCTTCGTCCTTTGAAGAACGTTGGTGACGAACATCAGGCATTTGGAAGTGTCGGGTTTGCCTTACGTGAAATAAAGGCTGATTCTGTTTTAACGTTCCAAATCATGTAAAGCTCTGTGCAGTGTGGAGGTGAATCTAGGCTATCGCAGTCTTTGGACCAGCTCAGTTTTCCTTTTATAGAGTGGTGTCAAGGGGAGATGGTTAATGCACTTTAGTCTTACTGTTTTGAGGAAAAATAAATTTTTATTTGATATTGTTAAACAGTTTTTTTTCCCTTAATTTGTTCAGGAGACTAGAGCGCGAGATTGAATAACAGTGTTGTCTATATTAGGAGGAGCCAACAAGGTATAAGAAACTTTTGCCAGGACCTACCATGAAGATTATTCTTTCAAAAAATAAAAATAATAATAAAAAAAGAGTCTCCTACTGAAAATTCTATACAATGAGGTTAGGTTGTCTTCACTACACAGGAGATCAAACCTTATCAAGAAGTTTTCTTAGAAATGTGAGACTTTTCTATGTATGTAATAGAGGCACACCTGTACAGATAGTGGCCATTCCCTTGAGAAGTGTTAGCAAACGTCTCAGTATGTTTTACTTGAGCAGTGATAATTCTCAGTCTACCCTCATCCTTTTAAAGGACCTGAAATCTTATGCTGCGTGTACAAATAAGACAGTGTTGATAGATAACTGAACATTAGAACCTTTTGAAAAGTGGTATTTCTATCCTTAAAATGGGATCTAGCACTACCGCCTTCTATTGATGTTTCAATAACTCCTGTTTTAGATTGAGATACAGATATTCCTGTGTTCTTGAGTAACACTTTTATGCATTTAGAACTTGTCAGTAAATGTTTTTTTTTTTATAGATGGCAAAATGTATACTAACAGTCTTTGAATAAATTGTTATTTTACAGATTATTCACAACGATGATGCTACAGTTCACGTGATCTTAGTTTATTTAAACTGCCTTGTGACTGTTCTACTGCTTTCTAGTTATGTTCACATGTTTGCAGGGTATAGTTGATTATGATTGAGACAGCAGTTTGGAATCTGTCTTCGGTTTCAATAGCTGCTACAGCCTTCAAGGAGCTTCTGAAAATGCTCAGAAATATTGAGTGTATTTCAGCGTTTGTGCATATATCAACAATTGCCTTAGATTAGGAGGCCGGTTGTAAGGGCAGTTTTCTCTTGCTGGAGGTGGCCTGACCTGTCTTTGGAACATGGCTGGTATACTGCCTCTGAATTCCCTCTGTCATGGGAAATATTTCACATAGGTGTTGCAGTACTTCCAACAAAATCACCCAGTCTGCAGCTATAAAAGCGAAAAAAAAAAGTGGTGCCTTTTCCACAGTGTTTTTCACACACACACAAAAAAGAAAAGGTTTTGAACATCTTAGTGATTGTAAAACTGTGTAACACCTTAGTGATTGTGGAAAAAAAATACCAGGCAGGATCATGCTCCATTTCACTCCTTGTATTAAGCACATACATGAAAAAGTCATGAGAGATGTGTGGGTGTGATCACTGTTGTTTAAAACTGGGGTCATAGAGTATAAGAAGAAAATAAATCTTAAATATTCTTATTATTTGGCTCACAGATACATTTCAAATGTTAAGAAAAATAATGCAACTGTTGGTGCGCTGATCAAAGCAGATTCAAAAACATAGGGTGCTATAAGAAATACATATGCTGAAAGGGCCTGCAAAGTTGTTTAACTGAATAAATCCAACACAGTTTCATTAGTTTCATTACATTTAGGACCAGCTGTTAGGCACAGTCAGGATGCCAATATAAAATCAACATATGTAATCGTGGCCAAGTTGGGTTTTTTCCCCTCAAAGAGGCTATTTGTGCCAACAACATATGCTGCAAAAGGACTAAAGCACAGTCCCATTACCACTGCAGGGTACATAATTACATTAATTTACCTAAATATGGAAAAATTGTAACAAATAGGGGACGCTTGGCAGATATTTTGGTTTCACATTTGGTATTTGGCATAACACAGTGTCCTGTTTAATTCCCATTGCTGCTACTTAGTGTTTCCCTTAATTGTGGAGCACATGGCAGCTCTTGTTCTATTTAATTTTCTCATAGCTGCTCTCACATTTTGGCTACAAGCACATTACATGAAAAAGCACATAAGTATAGATTACGCTGTACTACACCCTGAGGATATACCATATAAAAATAGTCATTTCTGATGCATAAAGGCTTCTTGCATATAGAAGTTAATCAGTATTTTAGAAAATAAGAACAAGACACAATTCATATGTGTGCACATACTGAGAATAGTTTAGTGTCCCAGATTGGTAGAGGGGAGGGAAGGAGGATGATCTATTCGAAACCTCAACTAGTAGCTTTTGGTCTATTTGGCATCCTCTTGCATCTGCAGTCTGGGGACTAATATTGCTTTCATTTTCTGTAACAAATCCCTTATTCCTACATAAGACTTCCCATGTTTTAGAGCATTAAGAAAAAATCCTAAATTGTCTAAGATTTTCAGTGACCTTGAGGGTAGGGTCAGGGATCTGGTGTATATTTAAAACAGAAAATTAAATATGCAGATCAGTGCTACATTGAATTTAAAACATGTGCATTGTTACAAAGTGAGTTGTTTGTTTTGATTGAAAGGACTGCTATGTAGATATATTTTTGCATATTGCATTGAGCATGATTTTATTTTCCTCTCAAAGTTCTGAGGTCTATAAACACTATTACATCTTTCTCAGTGTTTGATACAAAAAAGTTCTCATCAACTGTTTACCTCTGTGTTTTTCTTCTCCTATCTCCATATGTATATCCCCATGCAATCCTAGTGAAAAGTCGAGCTGTAGTACTTATGGGGATGTAGCATGAAAGTCTTTATTCTCAGTTGTAGGGTTCTGTGAGCCCTCATTAACTGCGTTACTATTTCACTGGTGTATTCAGTAGTGCAGATCTGTTTTAAAGTAATTTTAAACTGTTGGGAACAATTTCTTGCCATTTCAATTGCATGGGGAGGTTATTGTGAATGATCTTTCAGCTTGCATGGACGATGCTATGAGTCCCTAAGCAACTCGCTTATAAAGTTTATTAATAACGTTCAAAATGGGTTACATAGCAACTTTTGGTTTCTGTTGGTTGTTGTTATTATTATTAAAAAAAAAAATAAATACAATGCTGGATTCACGGATCAGCACACTCTACAAAGTAACAGGAAGCCACCAAATAGAAAATGTGGCCGTACGCTTAAATTTCCTGTATTTAAACAGATCTGAGCATTTATAAGACAAAAAGTTGACAGGCCTCTGAAATAGTCTCATGTGTTAGACTTGGTTTACTCACACATGAGGAGGACTACAGCAGGCTGTAGTGGTGTAAGATTGGACTGCTTCTGAAATCAATGTCCAGTGGGGCCATCTTATACAAAGCCTTGAAAGAAGGAATGTAAAACGAGCATAATAATTGAATAATTATGACATCTGTTACTCCAGCACCTCTTAATGGGAAATTAACTGAAGAAACAGCAGGTTCAGAGATATGTTAACACTTCAGTAGCATATATAACTGAAATATGAGGTGGGAGAAGTGTAATGGAGACGAAATTGAGCTCTCAGATAATCATTTGACACACAGGTAACTGAACAGCTATCTAATGCACTGATGAACACTTGTAAGTAAATGTATTTGTTGCCATATAAGAGATTTTATGCAGAATTTATTTTTTGTAGCTATCCAGAATCTGCAGTCTCAAATAAGGGTAATTGTGATGTGAAAGGATTACTTTTTTTTTTTAATTCAGAAATATTTCTCAAATATAACACCACCTTTACTGATAAATGGAAAGAATCTCTCATACATTTCCTCCTATAAACAGTTTGACAAGGGTGTAGGGATGTAAAGTAATCACATTAACTTTGAGGTGGCTTGTCAATTTGGAGATCTTGTGTGTTAAAAAAAATTACCAGTCAAGTTCCCTATGTATAAATAGCAGCTTTATCCATGAAGAGCTAAAGATATCTTTTTCTTCATTATTTTTCTCTAAATAACTTGTAATCATATTAACTGATTTTAGTTGGAGAATGTCTGCATGTGTATCTTTTCCCAGTGTAAGAATGGCTGTCAAAAATATGAAGGAATATGTAATCTATGAAAAAAAAACAGTAAACCTCATTAAAAAAGGTTATTGCACCTATAACTTCTTCTCTCAGTGCTCATTGATTAGAGATTAAACGTTATCCTTTGTGCTATTCAGATTGGGATTTTTAATTAGGATGTCATTATTACACAGATATACTAAATGCTAAATTGATTTTTGAGACCTTTTGAAATAATGGTACTACTTCTGCAAAATGAAAATCATAATAGATTATTGACTTATACTTGGCTTTTGGTTCAAGGGCACATCTCCAATGTCAACATTTTCAATATCTTTAGTTTCATGCAAAGAGACATTCATAATTAGGCTTATATTAAAAGTTTGTGCTTATTGACTCATTTTTTATTAATGACAATAGTATAGCATTGATTGTCCTTGAATTATTATAGTAAGCAATGATGCTTGTTGAGGACATGTAAATACAATATAAAATTTCTATTTGCTTAGTTCATTTTATTTAAGAATTTGTATTAATGCAAACTGTATTATAAAAGCTATTGAAATTTTTAAGCAGATATTTACTTCATTTGGAAGCTGCTCTTAGATATAGAATTATTGTATTGGAATGTATTAGGTGCTGGGGTTTTATAATGGATACTTAAGTAACTTTCAGGATAGACTTTCTAAACAGAAATGTAGCCTTTCTAAGCAGGCAAATACCTTTCTGTATGAGTGCCCATTTACTTAAATTAGGTACAAATACAGTTCTTAATTCTACTTTCATAATTAGACCCATTCAGCATTTGTTTTTTTGTAGACTTCCAAATAAGCTTATCTGTCTAACTAAAGCCTTTTAAATTCTAGCATTCATGACGGCTTTTGTTTGTAGGCAGGCTGCAAATATGAAGACTGCACCCTTTTCAGAATATTTTGAAAAGTCCAGCCAAAAGTGTGCAGGAGTGGAGAGGGATCAGGAACGAAAAAAGTGGTATGTGGGAATTTTCCATTTCTTTGAACTAATCTTTATGAAATAAAAAAATTTTGAAGGAGTATATATTTTGCTTTTTGTGACCTATTTAATTAATTTCCTTTGAAATGTGAGAAGTTTTGTGACAAATTTTGTTAGGATTCTTAGCACCTGATTAAACTGAGATTAGACTGGGCCCAGCTAACACTTGCTAGTCTCCCTAGATTTGGCTGATTGCATGAGCAGGTTTACTTTAACAGGGAAAAACTTTACTATGTTCTTTCATAATTAGAATCGAAGAAACAATTTTTGAAAGAAAATCCTTTCTAGCAGTTTGTTTGCCTTGTCAGAAAAGATGTTAAAGATGTCTTAAAGAAGAGGCCCCAGCAATTCCTCAGTGATGTCCTTTTAAAATATAAAAAAATAATGTGTATTTTTATTTTAAGATATACATGTCATCTATACTGCATATATACATACTGACATACTACTACTACCATACCGCATTTGAGTACTTCTGGTTAAATTCTATTTTGTTATGTTTATGTAACTTAGACTTTAGTAACTTAGTGATCTTCTGAATATCTTAACAAGATCTTTTGTTTTGGAGCAATCTAATTGAATATTAACAAAATTTTCACACAATATTGAGCAAAGTCACAGGAAGCAAGCTAGCTTTAAAAATGGTCTTTTTTTTCTTTTTTTGTGAGTAGCAAAAGAACAAATGCCTCTTCATATGTCAAAGGCAAATGCAAAATGTGAAAGGAAATACTTATTATTCCTTTAATGATGCGAACAACTTTGGAGGATGGGTTGAGCCATTACATGCTATAATGAGAGGTATCCTACAACTGGAAAAAGGGGAAGAGATGTACTATTAGTAGCCTAACTAAAAATATGTAGAGCAAACTAAAATCAGCACAACTATGTTTAGTAGAGATGTCTATTAATAAAGCTGTATTCCTTTTATATAAAAGGAATCAATAAAACCAGTGAAGATCAGAAGACATAAGGGTAGTGGGTATTAACAACAATAGAGAAAGGTAGTTGAGAGCAGAAGTTCTGAAAAACTTGGAGCATGGTAGTAAGATATAAAAGAAGCCAGTCCACATGTTGCTAATGTTCTAGAGGAAATAATGTTATCATTTAAACGTGACATCAGTGGCCATAGATGGCCAGATGCCATAGAATGGCATCAGTGTTTTAAATTTCTCAATAGAAGAAATTTGATTTCTTCTTGAAGGTAGTCTGCTATTAAATCTTATCCAAATTTGCATGAAGAAGCGTATGTTACTTGTCAAGTCTTTACAAATCCAGTGGAAGAGGTGGTGTTGACAAAGCTGTGTTAAGACTGGAAGTCCTCAGGATATGGACTGTATTTTCTAATAAGTTGCAATGGTTGGTGCATTTTTAAGTTTCAAAACAAGGAGAAAAGTCTCACTGTAGCCAAGGCTATCCAGTATCTGTCTTAAAAGGGCCAGTTAACCTGTGAGGTGGGACATGCCCATAAACTTAACTTCTCCACAGCTATCCAAATCCATCTGCTCTAGTTTCCAAAGCTTTTAGCTAGTTAATGTAGTTCATTGATCTCATATTTTTCTTCTGTCCCTGGAAGAACTTCAAATTGAGTTTGCCAAGAATCCATTTTCTATCTACCTTCTCTTGCCCTTTTCCATCTGCATTTCCTGAGGCCTGCATTTTAGTCTTAGGATTCAGTATAACCTCCATATGTCTGGGGAAGATTAAGCCATTCATTCTTAGAGGATGTATGTTGCAAGAATAGAAGGGGACTTATCATATGTGCTTGCCTTGTTTGTATACTTTTCCCTATGATCATTGTTAGAGACAGCATATCAAGTGACAGATGTCTGATCTGACTCAGTGCAAGTGTTCTTACGGAAATACCTTTAACGTAACTTACTGCAGTCAGGCATGAAAACATCCAGTGAAACCCTAAAAAGCTTCAAACATTGCATACCGTGAAAGAAGTGTTCGCATATCCAATGGCGTCCTTGGTAGTTTAAATCCTAGTCATCCTTAGACCCTATGAATTGAGGCCACAGAATGGGCTCACCTCTGAGATAGTTAATTTACCTCTTTTCATCTCATGGGTATCAATGCTTCCTGGCCAAGTGCTTCATTGGAATCCTGAAGAGTTGGTCCTTGTTTGCTACCACTATTCCATGTTGGTTCCTTGTAAATTTTGACATCAGAAAAACGCTAATAAATTATTCAGGTTTTGTTAATATTTAGCAGTTAGGGGCTCTCTCTCTCAAAGTGCAATTGCTTAGGTAATGCCAGGATGGATTAAGACAGTTTGCATGGTTACAGTTACCAATAATCAAATGTAAACCCCATGATCAAGTAAGTTGGAAGCTGGAAGAGAAACACATTAAATCTGACTTTTCATTATCTAATGACATACCTTGTTGCCCTAATAGCTCTTCTTGAAAAGTGATCTTTGTCCTCGTAGAAAGAGAAGGGCATGTAGAAAAACAGTGATACCAGTCACCTTTACTGTGTAAGATAGCTTTCTGCACATAAAATCTGTTGTTGTTGCATATGGCCTTGCATCTCTGCTTAGGTGGAATTCTGCGTATACTGTCAATACCTTACCTATTCAAAAGCCAACAAGCATCCCTTCTACAACCAAGAATAAAATGCAGTGCATTGAAAATGTATAGAAATGCTTTCCTTCACATGGAACAATTTGTGTCTTCGCTGGCCTAACAAAATCTAGCCTTCATGCACTGCTTCTATGGGAGAAGGTCTGGAGTGAGACTCCTGTCTTTAAACCAGCATTAGCTAGAATCACTAGTCTTCTGCACAAACCAGAACAAAAACTGAATCTGACTTGAAAATGACACCACAGAGAATATTTTCATCCTGCAAGTCTTCTACACTGGCCTTTCTGATTCCAACAGATACACTATTAAAATTAATTTCTGACATGCATTTGAAGTTTGAATTTACAACCAAACTATTTCATGTTTGCGGTTAGATTCGATGATCTTAAAGGTCCTTTCCAACCTAAACAATTCTATGATTCTATGTATGTAGTGGTCTAAAATGTGAGTTCAGATCTACAAATGGTTGCAGATGTATACAACTGTGTTAATGTGAGAAATTACACATTTCCTCTTACTCATACAGAATCTGTATTCTATATTCCGTATTTTAGTTAGTGTACTAAAGTAAAATGGTAGTCTGGAAAAAAGTGGAAAGTTTTTGTTTGATTGTTTGGGGGGTTTTTTATTATTATTAAACACTTAGCAAAAACCATAGTTTTTATTGGTAGTAATTTAATGTGTGATGTCTTCTCCATGATTCAAGTACCAACAAATGTTTGATGTGCACTTTAGAAGGATTTATGATAACTTTGAGTTAGTGTAGTGGCTAAGTATTCTTGAATAAAGCGGTTTCATTTGTCACAGATGGATTAAACTTGGTTTAGACACAGGACATTTAGGAAAGTTGCCTATTTACTTATTCTTTTACAACGCACATTTCTTGAAGCAATTTATTCATATTTTGTCTAGTATTCATCCTGAAACAACTACAAAAGCGGGAGACAGTTCTTTGCGAGTTTCTTTTCAACCTCCCTATTTGGTAACGGGATTTGATGGGATTACATGAGGCAAAAAAGGAAAAGATCCTAAAATACAAACCACACAATCGTAAACTAAAATGAGGGCACTGTTTACAGTTCTGTGACTCTCTTCATCTCTGACCAATAATCATCTAGAAGAAAACTGGCATGCTCATTGATTGTCACTACCAACATAATTATGTCTAATCTTCATCATAGATGAGTAATATAACTGGAAGTGTTTCTCTGAAATAAGAGCATATGAAGTCCATATGAATTTACTCACCGACAAATAAAGGATATATTACTTTTATTCAGATTAAACCAATCTCTCTTCAGTTGCATAACTGCAAAAAATTTGGGGGGTGTGTGGGTTGTGCTATATTTTTCATAGTTTTAGTAGAAGATGATTACTTGATCGACTTATGTACTTTCAAGCAGACTAATATTCAAGCTTCTTGCTGTCACCATTAATAATTTATTAGGTTTTACTATATGTAAGTACACAAAATGTCTATCTCAATACATAGAGACATATCTATATAAGATATAGGTATTTCTCAAAATAAGTATGTATAACATAGTATTTTAATGCCCACAACTTTGAAGAATTTAGCAATGATCCTGTGCACATTCATAGCTATTACTTTTTTATAATTATGTTGTGCACATACAAAATTACAGAATGAGAGCGCGCTGATACCGTAGTCGATGTATTTTTCCACTTTGTATATAGAGACCTCGAGCTAAGATAAAACACAGTTTTTAGAAGGTTCTGAAGAAGAAAATTTTGTAGTACTTTACTGGATGATAGACATTTTCCCCCTTGTGTATATCTTTTATTTTAAAGAGACTGGCATAATTCAAGGAATATTTGAAAAGGTACCACTAAAAATAGAAATATACAATAATTCTTCACATGCTGTAAATCCAGTCATGGCTACATAGAATAAAAACTTCCCAAATAACATGCCACTTTTATTGAAAGTAATATTACGTTACTGCATTTCAAAAAGGTTCCTTGGAAAAGCAGATCAGCTGGTAGTGGAGTACAACATAGAGTTCAAATCTTCTGGTTATCTTAGTAAAAATTTTGAAGTATTCAAGTATTTCAATTTTTCATGTTGGCCACCATTACAGCCTCTGAGGTCAGAAGGCTGTTAAGGATGAGCTGCTCTATGTGTGTACATAGAACTTTCATGTACGTTGATGACGGTCAGTGAAAAGGGACTCTCCATCCATCTTACATTCTAGAGTAAAATTTTAGCAGCCGTTTCAGCAATTAAAAAAAAACCAAAAACGAACACACCAAACAAAAAGCAAGCAACCAACCACAACAACAAAAAAACAACAAAGAAACCCCACAACACTCCAAACCCAAAAAGAAACAACTAACTACCTGAGCACTAGTATATGCCAATCTGTTGATAAAAGGTTAGAGATCGAGATTAAGGTGGAAGTGACATCAATAAACTATTCATGTTTAATGAAGAATGTTCCCAAGTGCTTATCTGAACCAGTACTCAGATTTTAAATAGGATCCAAAACCTTTCATAGCTGAGTGTTCTTTTTTTTTGGTAATTATTGAGCTTTGAAGGTGGAGATGCAGCTTCATAAACAATTATGAGACATTATTGGTATGTGAAAAGATTTGGTGGAAATGTTTGATTATAAAGAAGCCCTTTTCCTTAATTTTTTCATTAACTTTAGCATTTATTTACAATTACAGTTGTTCAGTGAATACAATGGCAGAAATTAAGAATTCATGGCTTTTGTCAAAGAACAGAAAAAGAAATATTTATTCTATCAAATACAGATTTAAATGCACCATCTTTACTTGAACAAGTATAGAAGGTTAAGAAGTGAGGTCTGTTTACTACTTATTGACTCTTATTTACTGTATTGGATGAGTGCTATATACATGAACTCGGAACTAAGTGCACCGTCCACCAGCATGTTCAGACCATATGAATGAAAAGTTCATGTTCAGATCTTCTGAATTAACAGGCATGAAATATTCTGTTAAGATTTGTCTTGCAGAAAGCTGGTACAGGTGATTTTAGGAATTTGGGTTGACAAGGGGAGTTGTTAGAACAACCCTCCAGCAAGTGTATCACTGTAGGTATCTTAAATTTGTATCTCGTTTACTGGCATCTAACTTGTTTGATATTTTTTTCGTAGGCAAATAAACAGGTGAGAGAAAGCATTACTGTATTGCAAAACATGAAAGGTCAAATTCTGAAATATCGAGACACACATACAAAACAGAAAATTGCAGTCCAAACATGCAATTTATGGGAAAGTATGGTCAAACCTTGCATTGTAGAACAGGAAAGAAGATGTGCTCAGACTAATAAATAGTTCAAGGATTAATTGCCCACTTTTTGCTGTCAGTTCTTCAAATCAGGGTTTTTTACCTAAAATAAGATTTTTTTTAAATGTAAAATTCCTTAGAATACTCCAATAAATTCTTATTTTGATTAGCATTTTTTATTCCCAGTAGACACCTATGTGCAGATCCACAAATGTATTTAGACATCTAACTCCTGTCTATGGGTGTTGCTTGCAATCAGATGTGTCTGCTTCTGTTTTCTTAAATAGTTCTGTGCACACCTACACGAAATAGTTTCTCAGAATCTGTTTTCATGGGAGTTCATAGGCACTTAGTGGGACTTAGGTATCAAAATGCTTGTATGCCATCTACACAAAGTCTTACAGTCCTTAACAAGATCTTAACCAAGATGATGGAGAAATTTTTTCTGAAGTGACTCATCTTATTTGGCCAATCTAACCAACCTGAATAGCAAAGACTCTCAATTTGCCTTCAAATAATTATAATATATGTTCTCATATAGAGAGTTTTATTCTCTGTAACTACATTTTCAACTAATCTTTTTTTATGTTTTTGTGTAAAGTAATAATAAGCTTAGTTCATTGAAAAAATTTGCCACAATATCTTTCAGAAGAATCAACACACAGTATTATGGGAACTGTGTATGTTTGAATTCTGCATTAATTATATTAGATACAGCTGATTTTCACATTTTTTTGTCGATGTTTAAACTAAAAGCTTAAGTGTAATTCATAGACAGAGAGCCTAGGTTTGAAATGTTAATGAAAATGCATCTGTAAAAAGCCTTTGAGCCAAATCCAAAATTTTCTTTAAAAATATAATGTTACTTTTTCTCTGTGAATTGAAATAATGACTGAAATTGGTGGGGGGGAGGTAAATCTGCACCAGTTCTGTTTTAGAGAAAGTAAAGGAGGATATACCACATTTTGTTTCCCCAACATCTTTGGTAACATGTTTCTGCATTGTGGTGCATATTGATATAATGTGCTTTGGACCAACATGGAAATTCATGAGTATAGAGAGCTACCTGCAAGATGGGGCTCCTAATTAATTTCAAGTAAGCATACTTACCTAGGGAACAGTCTGTGAAGAACCCACCATTAAAAAAAAAAAGTGTAAAATTCAAATTCATATATTGGAGAGGGTATAAGAAAATGTGCAGGAAGTCAATTTTACTAAAACTAGTTTTGAGTACTCAGAACAGGAAACCATTTACCATGAACGTTAGATCTTTCTAATGACTGTCTAACTAGAAACAGGCTATTTTAATTCTCAGCCGCGAGCAAGTACAAATGGCCTTCCTTCCAGACTTCATTACAATATTTATTGCAATTTGGATGGAAGACTTTTGACACAGTAGTCATAAAAATTACAGGGGACCACTTATCTGTGTTTGATATGAGACAGAAAGTAGACCTGAAAGTTCTAGTCTCCAGCAGGCTTTAACATTACTCTTTAATGGTTTTCATGGCCAAAGACCTCTCCAAAAGTTAGTGGTGGTCCAGTAAATTTCCTTCAAATGTGTAATTTTTCCTCTTTCTGAAGAAAACTACATGTATATTGTTCCTACTGACAGCAAGAGATGTGTAGGTGAATCTAAGCATAACTAAGTAGGCAGTGAGTACAGTTTGCAATTTCAGTTTAAGAACATTTCTGTAATATTTATTACATTTTGTTATTTAGTCTCACAAAACGTTGCTGAGTATTACACCACATTCTAAAAAACAGATTTGTTTTATTATTAGCTATAGAGGTTCCTAAATTTGTACTGTCTTTAGACATGACCATACTACTTTCTCTTGTAGGACTTAATTATGGTGAAATCTATCCAAATAATAAATTTAAAAAGTAAAAATAAGTGTTCTGACCATAACATTTTATATTCTGACCATAACTTCCAATCAATGTGAATTAAACCAAATAAATATATACATATATTAATATATTTTCTTATTTTCTAGTTCACTGGAATACCTCGATCTTACTTCAGATACATGTATATATCTATAGATGTGTTTCTTTTTTTATGTATACATGTAATAGCAATAGCAAAGACAATTTTTAGGGATGAGTAATACATGTGGGTTTTTAGTTATAATTCTGTAAGTCGTGGCAAATTGTTTCAA
This sequence comes from Phaethon lepturus, assembly GCF_000687285.1. Classification (NCBI taxonomy): domain Eukaryota; kingdom Metazoa; phylum Chordata; class Aves; order Phaethontiformes; family Phaethontidae; genus Phaethon; species Phaethon lepturus. The sequence continues at coordinate 185,837 of NW_010513963.1, forward strand.
TTCTGCTAGTTTTAAGGAGTCAAAGGCATCATAAACCAAGAGGGTGTTACTTTCAAAGCTCTCATACGCTGAATGTTTTCAGTTTTGGTTTCTAGGCATCCTCTTTATTTTTTTTTTCTGTCTACCTCAAGATGCATGCTTTGAGAATGTATTCTTTTTAAATACCTGGACTACTTAGTCTAATGTATGTTTACGATCTTTTGCTGCTGCCATGAATCTCTGTGAGAGTTATGTAATGCTGCAATGCAAACAGAGAGAAAGTATTCTCAAGATAGCCTTGAGGTTTTTCCTTTCTATAACCATTTTTTAAATATTATTTAGCTCTTGAATTACAAGAAGAGAGCTATTTATAATGGTTTGCATACCATTTGGCTACAGATCCATTAACTGTTACTTCCCAAGGTATCCTAAAATTTTCAAATTTTGGTAAAATTGAGACGCATACTCCCTTGCTTTCGAATTCAGATTCCTGACTGTTATTTGGGAAATTATTGTGGACCACCAACAGGGCCATTACTAAGGATCTGCCGGAATGTAATTTTCTGAACTACAGATACTTTATAATTTTCAGATGAAAACTGGTCTTTTTTACAAAATGTGATAATTAAAGGAACTGAACAGGAAATGAATAACCACATCTTTCTTCATTATAATTTTTAAATTTTCATTAATTTGTTTTTTACTAGTGTAAAAATTTGTTTTCTCAAGTACTTTGTCTGCAGTTCCATCTGTACTACAAATTCTGAAAGGTTTTTACAAAGTAAAGAGCTCTATTAAACTTCCATGGGAACATTTTCATAAATTTTTTTGTATTTATACAGTATTTCATGCAAGATCTGGTATACATGTATAAAGTGAAGACATTATACTTCATTATACTTGTGTCATACATGATCATCGGTGCAAATGATGACTTTATCATTAAAATTCACTTACATGAGAATTAGGACAGCCGTGTATAATTTAAACTAGAAAAATAAGTTAGTTACTTTGGCCTATTGCATGTCCCATTTCAAGCTGAGTTTGTACTGACTAAGAAGAGAGGTGGTGTCTGCTCAATATTCTACAGTCATCTGTGCTCAAAATATTAAAAAGAGGAAGGCTGATCTATGCAGTCTGCTTTTGAATGCTTTAGTCTATTTTGTTGGGCTACTTTGGAGCAATTGTCATATTGTTCCTCAAACCACAAGCTAGTAGTTCTGGTAGCCTTTCTATGAAGAAAGGGGGGGAAATCCCTGTTATGAGAGTAGCTAAAAAAAGTAATAAACCTTTAATAAACTATACTGTCAGTAGAGAAAACACAAACAACTATGATAATAGAAAGCAATTAATTAATTTTCCTTTTGTTTTGTTTTCTCTCATGTTTTTCTCCATCTCGCTATTACTTCATATCTTTTAGATAAAGAGTTTGAGAAGATGTTTCTTACACCTAGGCAACATTAATGATAGTTTAACATGAGTTAATCAGGGACTATTCATTCAATCAATTTTGGAGAAATGTTTTGTTGAAGTGCCCAAGCCCTAAAAGCAATACACTTACTCTTCACTTATAAATTCAAATTAATGTTTTTGATTATTAAGAGGACCTATACTGGTAACAGCTACAAACTTGGTTAAGAGTATATGTGATCAATTTCTAGTTTAAGGCTGTCAGTCAGCAGTATATGTTCCATATATACATACGACAATAAATATTTGTTCACCTATACAAATAGCTACTAAATAGCAGAGCCAGAACACTATGACTACTGGTGTGGTGAGGTTAAAAGTTTAAAGTTAAATTTTTTGAGCATTCCAGATTAACATCACAAAGTTTGGAGTTGTTGGACTTCGTGTTTGACATTTGATTTATCCAAACAAGTCTCATGCCGATCAATAACACAGTAACAGGGCTCTAGGTTATTGAACAATGGAAAGCAAATTATTTCATAGTTCATCTCTGAAGGGGATCCTTTGCTGTTTGTTTAGTCAAATTCCTGAGTTAATTCCCATCTTAAAAACAAACTAGCTAGGCAGTTGATATAATGTAAACTAGGTCTAGTCTCTATTCCATAAGCATCTTTGTAAGCTTGTTATGCTTCATTTATACTCTGAATTTGATGTTTACATATCCCAAATGTGCTGTTTCTGGGTTTTTTTTAAAGCTACCACAAATGTCTTAACCTTACTTACCAAGCATTTTACTTAATCACTAAATCTGATTTTTATTTCTGAATATAAGGAGCTCTTATATAGTGTTTTCTTTTAATAGATCTCAGACTGCTCTATAAAGGAAAGTATATATTCTTTCTTCTTCCATGTAGAGCAACTGAAGGGAGAGGAAGTGGTATTAAAGGAATTTGGGAGTAGAGCTGAGATCTAATTAATTCACATAGTTAAATTAGGAACTTAAAAATACTGTAGGAAGCTTAATTAGTGTCAAGAAATGTTCTTTAAAGTGGGCATAAACAAGGTAGCTATTTCAACCAAGTTAAACATGCTTACAGTGATTTTGGTAGACACAGTGCATGACAGGAATTGTAGGCAAGCTCTGGAATTTCTGAGATTTAAATAAAGAGCCTAAGTTAGTGTAATTTATAGTTTTGGTAAGAAATAAGGTCACATAGTATCCAAAGATTCAAAAATAGGCAGTAAAGTCAACAATATGGTTTTTCTTGAAGTAAATCTACTAATTTGGCTTGATTGGGATTTTAAAACTTAATAGTCAGATTGTTCTGTTTTGGACTGGTCTGCTCATTCTTCTTCTTTCCTCTAATGTGATTTGCAGAAGCATTCAAGAACTTGTCACTATAGAAATATTTCACCAAGATAATGAAAAATTAATGTTCACATTTTATCACATTGGCCATATCTGTTATTACAGTCAGCAACAGGACTATTATATTTATTTGCTCCAAGATGCCTTTTACTTAATTGGTCTGTAGGATTAAAAACATTCTGATGTAGTGAATGCATTTAATGGCCTCACACCTCACTTCCCATAAAACTGTATTTCTATTCCTGTTCTGCATCCTTTTAAAGCACTCACCCAGCAATTTACTGATGTAACCAATTAGACTACAAAAGAGGTGAGGTTTCAGAAGCTGTTTGAGAATTACTGGCCCCTTTCAGATCTACAGCAAAGGAACCTTATTTACAGTTTTAATTATTATTGCTTTTATATGTTTAAAAGTTTGGTTAAAATTCATTTTATTTGCAGTAATTTATTTCAAGATGAGAGTTTAAGTGGAGCTCAGGATGTACACAGATGTTTTGCCTAGACTTTTTGAGAACTGAATTTCACTCACACTAGCATTTGCCTTAAAACAGTAAATAACTATCTACATTCTCTCTATAGCTACATGGTAGGAAAATATTTTGATGATGACATAGTCAGTTGGATTACACATGTGGGTCACGATCATTTTCAGTTTTTTCCTTTATATAATTGATTACTGATTATCAAGTTTTTGAAGTGAATGTGCATGTCACTTATGTTAAAATCTTCCAGTGTATCTTTCAGCTATATCACATTTTAAAATGTATAAAGGTAACAGAATGTAGTGTCAGTGTCACCCCTAACAAGTGAGCGAGGGAAACTGTTTCCGAAAAGTCACAGTTTCTTTTCTCTAGGCTTTGCATTAGTAAGAAGTTTTACCTTTGACTAGTTCAGTCCTTTTCTTCAATTGTAGTGATAAAGTACTGTGAAGTACCTGCTGTTCTACAGAATATACATTATAATAGTGTTTAGAATAAATGGCTAGATAAGTGGCATAGCAGAATCTTATGCTTATGTATCACTGCTGAGATGCAGTTGTTGCAATGTACCTTTCTTTAGGTACATTTATCAATACATTGTCTAATCTTCTATATGTATTAGATTTCATTAGAGATTTGAGGTACTGTTTTAGTAATATATTTCCCTCCACACTTTGCTATGCACAGCTTTCATGTATATCTTAATTTTGCAATAAACTGTAATGCTTTTTCTTTGCTAAAACAATAATTCTGGGGAAAATATCTGATACATACAAACACCAGCATAAATGGTTTGATGGCAGTGTTTTCCCCTTGTTGCTTGTGTTTAAAATAAAACTTAGTATTAATTACACTTAAGCTGACTCTAGGATTATATTCCAGAAGAATTTTAAGGACTAAAAAGATCCTTTCTACTAGCCTGGGAAAGTAAAGGAAATGCAGGTGATTGAGTGATCATATTTCACCAATTCATTGAAAACCATTCAATATTATACTATGAAGAAAATTGTTTTCTCTAAAGAGAATTTTGAATGAAATATGAACATTCAATTTTGTGTGCAAACAAACGAACTTGAGATACTCTAAATTATGTAATATACACCTTCTTACCTTTCTGCTTATTCATTGAAGGTCATTGATTCACAAGGGGGATAAAATCAGGTGGTTTCATGCTGCAACAGGCTGTTTATTTGTTTGTTTTTTAACTGACAAATCCAGTAAAAAATTTATAAAGTTTCATTAATGAGAGTAGGCCATAAAGGGTACCCAGTTACAGTCAGATGTTCAAAAAGTTTCTGATTACTAAGCACACAGCTGTCTATCCTACTATGCCTGCAGCAGTTCTTGTTATCGCCTGTGCGGAATTTTGGCAGTGTATACAACAGCAAAGGCATCATCTTAGTTAAATTATGCATAACTGACATTGTCTTAACTTCCAAGTTTGTTTTCAACAAGAGTAAAATGGGATTTTAGTAGTAACTTTCTGTGGAGCTTTCAGAATGAGCTACAGGTAGATTATATTAATTGATTATATATTTTGTTTCTAGTTAATATGAAGTATGTATTATACCCAGACACTATGTTGCATCTTTGACTTTTGCTTCTCTGTGGTCTTGCACTATGCATTGCATTTATATCATGTATTTTTCTTTCCAATTGCGTGAAATGAGTAGTGAATTTTTAACGGAATAGAGTGAAAACAAATGTAATCTTAGCAAGGATTTTAAAAAGGTATGTGTGTTTAAAAGGTGCGGTTTTGGGTGGGTACAAGATGTGCAACGTCTTGCTGATGTGTAAGAGGACTCTTAACTGTCTCCTGTCTGCAAAATTGACTCCTTTGGTTAGCTGGAAAAAAAAGCAGCCATCTTTTTTATGCTATTGCTTAAACCAGGGACTTGAATGGTCTCTGGCTATTCCCCAGGTCTGCCTTTCATCTGATGTGCCTTCTATCAAATACAGTTTTAATGGGCTGACACTGTAGATAGTGTCTTTTCTTAGTCCCAAATTCTGAAGCATGTCTCAAAATGTTACCCGACAGGTTCTAAGAATCTGTATGGTGTTTGTCTGTCTTGAAGATGAAAGATCACTTTGTGTTGTTTTATACAGGGTTTTGTTGTTGTTGTCATTTTGTTTACTTCTATGATTTGCTACAGGCCAGTGTTGAAACAGGATGCTGTGCCTAGGTGATAAGGATTGTGATCTGTGTTGTCATCTAGATGAGTAAGACAGCTTCCATATTGACAGTATTAAGAAGGTATTCTCCTCTGTTTGCTGTACATCTTATTTTTCCGATCAGATCTTGAAATTGTGTATTGTTCTGCATTGTGCCTGTCTGTTGTCAGTTTTAGGTGTCTCTAAGTCCGTTTGGAAGGTTTTGATCAAAGTATTTGTGCAAGAACCTAAGCAGATGCTTTACTGCATTTTATTACAAGTAATACCAGTCAAGATCACAATAATATGCTAGCCCCTTCAGAAACAAAATGTGGAGAGAAGGCTAATTTTGTGAATATGGATGTTTGTTGTGAGTGAACCAATATTTTTAAACCTGTGAATAACTTCATATTGTCTTAAGCCATATGTACTTAATTGTATATTGTGTTTCTGCAATACATTGCTGTGGTAAACAGCCTAGTCTTCAAGAGAATTTTTTCTCAAGTTAGGTCATAAGCCAACAGTCAGACTTTTGAAAATGTGCCAAATTCAAAGAATAAATGTCATCTCTGATGTGGTAGTTAAGGTCTGTCATGAAGCAGAAACCTGTAAGTAGTGATTCAGTTCCATGTTTTCTTTTCATTCTCCAAACAGCCTCTGTTTCTAGTGGCAGATTTAATGGTATGATTTACAGCTCTAAGAGACCTTTATCAGGGCCAGAAAAATGACAAACAATAAATATATGGAGCATTATGTTAACAGCCACCACACAATACCTTGTCAGTTACAGCTTGATAGCGACACATTTTAATTTTGTCTTTCATAAAAAAGTCTTGGCATGTATGCCTCATTTGAACACAGACTTGGAAGTCAAGTGTGTCATCCAACCATGCAGTTTATCACCCTCTATATTTTTTGTCCTTTTCACTTAATGTCATCTCTATGGCAACAGCCATCGCCCTGGAAATAATTTTCAAAACAGCTTATTTGTTTGAGGGGAACTGACTGAAATTCAAAGATGTTTGGTTTAGAGAAGCAGGTTTAGTTTATGTTTAATAATAATCCTCAAGAGTTTCATGTAAGCAGTACCAAACTGAATACAGAGAGAGAGATTAGGAAGATATCCTTGCCAATATGCTTAATGTTTTCACATGCTGCTGAAACTAATGGTAAGAATAATAATTTGACCTTTGAACTTCCATTTACCCCAAAATAGATATCCCTCTGAATAGACTAACATATGGGTCCTTTATGGGCAGAACCTGGAGCTGTTGCAGTTGTCCTTGCAGAGTGTTACAAGAGCTACTTCTTGCCTCAGAAAGGAATGGGCTTCGAAACTTCTGGAATTCTGTACATGGTTCCTGATCATAAGTTCCCTAAGAGGTGAATACAGAGGAAGGATTTACAGTTTGGTTCATTTCACTTAGGCATGTAGTTAGGGTTTGACTTGGTTTGTGTTAATTATTTTGATCGGTATGCATCTAAATGTGTATTTCTGTTGAAAATATCAATACAAGTAATAGCAAAATTGAACCTTTCATGGACAGCATTTGCTTGAATCTGCCAGTGGCCATATTTAGATGTCATGAGTTAAACTTTGAGCTAGATGATCCTAACAGTGTTGGGGTTTTTTTACATGGATAAATAGTACATGTTGCAATTTTGTTGGTCTTTCAAATACCATGAATATTTAACTGGATGAATCCTGCAAATAGCATCTGCAAATGTTCGGTACCTACAAAGACTTAGAGACCAAGGTGCTTTCAGAAAAAGAAAGTGCAGAATATTTTGAAAGGAACAGTGGTTTTTAGAAATTAGTAAGTAAAAGACAGTGTGTAACCTGAAGATAGATAAACAATAATAAATAAGTCACAATAATTCACATAATACTTGCTGAACTTCACAACTTTCTTCTAAGGTAACAGTGTTTTTACCAGACAAGGGTTGTACTAAGTTATGCCAAGGTTGGTGGATCAGATGATAGTAGCCTGTGTGTGGCAAGTACAATGCCTGTTTGGGGAAGGGCTGTGAGACTCAGCTGGGAAGCTGGGATTCCTCTGGTCCCATGGCCACGCAGCTGGTACACCCCAGTGCTGTGGCACACCATGGGCTTGTCCTCTACTTGTGGCAATTGTACTAGGAGCAGTACTGCAGAAGAGATCTTTGCACTGTGGGCCCATAGTTCTAGCTCATAAGGAGCTACCAGTGAGCTGTGTACATACCTACATTTTGTAGGAAGCAGAATTTCATGAACTCTTCCAAGTCACAGATTGAGTTGGTGGTAAGGGTGAAGAGGACTTCATGCTTTTAAATATTCTTCTTCCTAAAAGCTTCATACTTCAGGTAAGAGTCTAAGACAATTTTAAGGACAGATTAATAAGTTGTTGCCTGTGAATTCTGCTTTGTTTCCCATTTCTTTAGTGTACTGCTGTGAAGCAAAGTCAATTAAGAATATAAAGCTTGGGGTTTTTGTTCGGGGTTGGTTTTTTTTGCAGAAGAGGTAATTTTGCTAGTATAAGGCTCTTGCTTTGGACTATATCCCAACTCTGAACATAGAAATACATGTGATTTTTAGTTTAGTTTTATAAAACAGCAGATGTATAATTATATTGCTTTTTGTTACTGGTTTATTAAACATTTTGTTCATTCTAAGGTAAATTACACTGTTTCCTCTCAGACTTCTCTAAATTATGTAATGAATTAGTTGCATATATAATTTTTACTATTTCAAGGGCCAGGCTAATTTATTTGTAAAACATCTTTAAATAAGAAAATTCCATCTTAAGCATAGGGTGGCTTTCTATTTGCTACAAGTGTCAGTGAGCATATGACATGTTTGCTTTATGTTTAGCAGTTATGGAAAAGCTTTATTTTTTTAAAAATCCTTTTGCTTTCACTGTGATGTTTTGCAGCTCACGGGGCAGTCCAATGTGAACAATGTTTGCCATCTTCTAAAGTATCAGATGTTGCATAGTCATGGTTATGAGCACCTGAAGGAACCATTAAATCTGCCCCCAAAGTTCTAAACTTTATATTAAAAAAAATAAACAAAACCCAAACAAAACCCAAACAAAAAACCAAAACCCAAATAATTAAAAAATAATTTCATTACTGATAGCTATTCACAGACTTTAACAAATAATTAAATAAAAGTTAAAAAACCCTAACAGAGCCCCATGCATACATTTGTTTCATTGATGTTCTGTGGTGGAAAAGATGCAGAAGAAAAATTGGTCTTCAAAACTCATTCTTAGTGATGCTGCTCAAAGATTTAGAGTAAGGGAGTATGTAATTGGTACTGGAACAAGAAACAGGTAAGTGCTCACAAACGCATGCACATATTTCCATTTCTTAGCACCTGGTAAAGGGAGCTTTCCTTCAAACCATACAGTGCACGAATTCAGGAAAACAGCAGATGAAAGAAATTATAGCAATTTTCCGTATCATCTGGGTCGATGGCTATTACCACTACCAGCTTGCTGTGGAGTGCTGTTGCAAGAAAGGGATTATATGGAAAATGGACTAGTGAAAGATATGGGATAAAAAGCAACCCCAAGGGAAGACCTCCTTTTTGGTATCTTGCCATTACATTAACTAATGGAGTTTAGTGGTTTCCTTCCTTCACCATAAACAGACACACACACATAAACACACATGTGTATTCAGACTTCTAAAGGAGGAGGAGGAGAAGTAACAGTTTTCTTTGCAATAATTCAGAGCATATGGTAAAAAAATATTATTTGTTATAGCTCATGGGCTTATGATGTTTAAATTAAAATAGATTTTCCTAAATAAAAATAGTCTTTATGACTTATGGCTATTAAAATGGTACCATTCTGTTTCTCGGGATTGTTAAAAAGTAATGTTTTTTTAAATGTTTTATACCACCTTGAATTTTTGGCTGGCACTCAACAGAACTGAAACTTGCCATTTAGAAATACAAAAAAAAAAAAAAGAAGGCAGCAAGCAGCATAGATAATAGGGTATGTCCATAGCCCAATTACAGCTTCCCGGTATTTCCATTCTGAGGATTTTTTACTTCCTTTATGATTTCTTAGAGGTTTTTTTTTTAATTTTTCTTTGCATAAAAATTTTGCCTGAATACTTTCAAAAAAGAAAAATCAGCGAAAAATGGCTAGTTGTGAATTGATGGCAGGGAATGTTCTTGATGATGTCAACTCTCGTTAAAATTGAGCAGATTGTTTCCACAGCAAACATCTCACAAAGGAAAAATCCAGGTGTTTTCCTACTTTCCACTCACATCGTCTTTTTTACTTCTAAATTTGATTTTATTTTCCCCTGAAAAAATAATTATACCTTCATTAATTTGGGGGATACAAAGGAATTGGATAGGTAGTCTAACCTTACTACATACTTGAGAAGAATATAGTAAATAAAAATAATTCTATAAGATTTTGTGTCCCTGTAAGCAACAGTATGTGCTATAAAAGTACAATAAATAATGAGTTTAACCTCTTTCAATGTTCTCAGGGCCAGAGGTTCGAACGGGCTGAATAACTGAAGTTCGCATTGACTTCAACAAGTATTGAATGCAAAGCATTTCTGTTAAACAGATGCAGCTTTTAAATTTTTGTATGAATCAAGTTTTTTCTATTCAGTTTATTTTCTCTTTATAAGCAGAGTATTAAACATAGCTGATTTTATAGCTTTATTTGAATGATGAGAGGACACTTCATCCTACATTTTATATGCAGTGTGCACATACACACAATTTTAATGCTTTGCAGTCTTAGCTTTGCTAACAGTAAAATTGAAACTGCACAGCAAAAAAAAAAAGCTGGCATACTTTAAGTAAAAAATTTTGAAGTTTGCATTTATGATGCTGGGACACAGCTAAGGACTCTAGCTAGGTGCTTTAACGCTTGTGGAATGTTCTATTATTAGAAAAAGGCAGACAAAAGAATGGATTGTAGTCATTAATCCTCTTTTGAGTAATCGAAGAACCACAGCTCCTTTCCTGATTAAAATTTGTCAGTGCAGGAGTACTGAACCAGTAGTTTACAATGCATTTACCTCTCAAATCCGAAACCATACCTAGGCTCACCTTTTTTTAAGTTCAGTATTCTAAACCACCTGAAAACCATTCAGATGACCCAAAGCTTTGCATTACAGGGGAGTTTTTGGATGATGTTTTTCTTCCCAGAAGCCTTCTGTGTGAAAGCTAGATGCCATGGAACAAACCTTAGAAACAGAGAAATTGTTACTTTCTGTCTTTATTCAGATGGAAGCTCAGGTAAAGGGACAGACTGAGATGTTGGCCAAACGTAGCCTTGAGAAAACTCTCTGTTTTGATCTGACAGATAAGGTATTAGAGTTTCTCAGACACAGATTTGGGAGGCATATTGGCCTATATAAAATCTAATGTGCGTTCAAATGGATTTATAGTAATTTTTTACTCTGCACCTGCCTTTCTGGTTCTTCAATGTGGAAAACAGTTTCAAGAACTTAAAGCAGGTTGGTCTTCAAAGTTAATTATTAGCATGCTGCCCTGAGCATTGGAATTAGAGTTTGCTGTAGACAGGTGATTTTGAAGACTAGTTCCAAAAACTTCCTCTGGCAAATTTTCATTGAAATTTTGATATCTTCTTGAAGTGTGAGTGCAAACAGATCTATATTTCCATTTTGCAACTGCAGAACCTGATGACTACAATTTGCCTAAACACAAAGCAATGCAGCAAAACTGAACGAGTAAAAGAGAAGCTGGGGTGTGGCCATGCTGAAGAGGTAGACTACAGTGTTTGGTCAATGGTGAAAACTGCAAAGGTGAAACTCTCAGCACATACTTTTATCTTTTTTCATGGGAATAAGCAGTCTTTGAGACAGACTTTGTGCACTGTACGAAAACATATAGAAGGGATGCTAAACTTTAACAATGCTAGATGATAACCTGCCAGAGAGGAAAGAAAATAAATGGGGCGGGCTTCAGAATGATTTCACGGGGACAGGTTCACAACATGAACTGTTGATGAGGAATTTAGAAAACTTTAAAAATGTGGAATCTTGGTAAACTGAGAAACCTGCAAAAACAATTTCCACTTTTACTGCTTTCCTTAATAATCTCTTTTTTCAAGCCACTTAAGGCATATATTTTCTACAAATGCCATTTCAATGGATTTCCAATTTTTAAATTAATTTACTTTTGATATAGTGTTTTCCCATATTATTTCCCATAATTTTTAAAAGCTGCTTAGGTTCACTGGATAAGTGAGATGAGTCTGTTATATTGGAAAAAAAAAAAAAGAGGAGATGGAGGTACATGGTGTTTTTTTAAGTGACTACAAACACAACCTAAACCAAAACAGTTTACATTGCAGGTTTAAAAAAAAAAAAAAAAGAGTTGCTAGTCACACAGGGAAATAAGATTTTATGATAATATTTTCATTTACAAGCAAACTGTATTCTTAAGACTAACATAATTTTTTTAGAGCAAATTGTACACAGTATACGTTGCATTTTAGAACTCTTAATTGTAGAACTTTTTAAAAATTATTTCAACCTCGATTGCTGTAGGAGCTATTTTCATACACAATCACAGTCAGCTGGAAGTAAGCACAGCTCTTTAAATAGCATGAGTCTTGGACCAAGATACTCAAGTAGTTAGCTGTGGTTTTAATCACAATGAGCCTGAATTGTCATTTATTGTGTTTTTAAGTTAATAATTTTGTTCCCTGAAAAAAGCAACCTATATTTCCATGAAATAGTGCTAAAGAGTTACCATTTTTACTTCACTGAAAATGATAGCTTCCTTGAAGATAGGGCATGCATCAGGGATACCAATAGGAAGGAAAATGTTATTTTGGCTCTACTTTTATTTACATAAATATACTGTAAAAATCAAGAAATTTGGTCTGTTTTGACAGGAAACACCCCCCCCCCTTTTTTTTTTAATGTTTTGTAAGTAAATAATCCCATCTTAATTAAGTCTAGTTTAAAGTTAGTCACTAATACTGGGCTTATACACAAACTTCTGCTTTTTAATTCTCATAGCCTGTTGATGAAACTTACTTTATTGGTAAAAATATCCCATGCATCTCATGTTTCTTGAATTTATATTAATACAGGTATTATGCTCTGTTAAAGGAGCAAAACTGAAATAACAATAACAAATTGTTCTATTAATGCCTTAAACCTCCAAAAGTATTAGGATTAAAAATTCAGTCAGGTGAAAAGGCTAATCAAACATTCCTATATAAGAGACTAGACCCTGTTTTAGCAGATGTTTGGGGTTTGTTGTTGTGTTGGGTTTTTTTCCAGACAAATGCATAACATGTAAGTCCAACATTATAATGTTGTGAAATAATTTTTCAAATATTTTTTATTTCAAAATCAGCTTGAGACTTAATCCATAACCAGCCTGGATTAGTGTATAACATCTATATTAGTGCTTCCATTTGTATTTTGAAGCTAAGAACCTGGTTGTGGTCATATAACTAAGGACACCACTAAATTATAGGTAGGAACTGTGTTTTTAATAACGAACTATACTTGCACGTCTGCTTCGTAAAAAAATTTACCATGTTCAGAAAGATTATAACTTGATTAGTAGTTAACTTGCAAGATTTCTGTTTCACAGAATGTTCTTTACTTGCTTCTAGCATATGACGTGTGCATACTCATTCTCTGTGCATGTGTAAAAGTAGTCTTGGCATAAGAAAACATACAGAAATTCTCATAGAATGAGCTGTAGGGGTTTTGTTGTGTGTATGAACAACAAGTCGTCTTTATGTAGCTTAAATAAAAACATACATTTACGTAGATGTAAATCATAGGAACAGATTTACATTAATGTCTTAATTCCCCTCTAAGTCAAAGCTGCTTTGCACAGCTTTACTTCCTACTGCTGCTGTAACTGAACGATTAACCTCTCACTATACGCAGGGAGGAGCACTCCTGTTCTTAAAACACATGGTGATGGCACCGACAGTACAACTAGTGAGGAAAGGGTGTGGCGAGATCCTCCCTGCATCTCAGTCATGGTAGCCTGCTGTAATGATACTGTGATTGATGGCTTTGCTAGTATACCCTGGGAACGAGCCCAGATTTGTGGGCAAAGTAATGAACAATGGGCATCGTTGTGCGTGTTGTTTTTTCCTTTCTTGTTGAGCCATGTTTAACATTTCCTTGTGTAGTGAGTGGGTCTGGGAAGTGCTGGACAGATTTAGATGAAACAAAGTCTTTAATTTTAACTAGAATCATCTTGAAATTTTCTCTCTCTCATAATAAAATCAAAGCTAAAATCCATGTCTTCTTCTGGAGCTGGCGGGGGGGAAAGCAAAGCATTCTCTTGACTTCATTGTTTGTGCTTTCCCTAGATTTTGCTCAGCAGTAATACTTCTCAAATATTGTGCAAGAATTTAGTTAATCTTTAGATTGTCTTCTGAAAATCCTGAACAACTGTAATTCAGAAAATGGGTTGATAAGACCATGAATAAGTTGTTCCCAAGACCATTTTTTTCTTTTGTTTATTTCTGTCTGTAAAACAAAATCTACGAGGTTGCATCAGAATTTTATTTCATAATGTAGCGTACTGGTTGTAACCTTCCTGTTTGTTTCGTGGTTTTCATTGTTTAATTCGCTGCAGTGAAACATCATTAACCTAAAGACTTTGGGGTCCTATGAGTGTTTGGGCTTGTGGAAGTTTCTGTCATTGCAGTATGAGTATTAATAGTGGAAGTTTGGAATATTTTTCAGATAAACAAGAGGATTCTCTCTCTGTCACTTAAGTGTTTTGATATAAAACAGAGTAAACAAAAGCGTGAAACAGCAGATGCAGTAACAAATTTTTATTCAACCATCAAAGTTTTTCAGTGAAGGGAGTTCTAGAATGATATGGTTATGTTATATTTCTAATGCCAATGTCATAGCAAATTCGTCTAGCAATAGTGAAAGAGGAGAAAATTGCTCTTTGTCAGTGTATCCATAGGATTTGTTTTAGCAGCCTCTACCTCTGCATAGTAGGAGGAAATAATATAGAATATATATGTAATGTAGAGGTCTGAATAAGCAAACTTAGGTCTGGAGACCAATTGCGGTATACTATAGCAGTATCTTTTTCCTGGGGACAAAACTGCATGCGTTGTGGTTTATACTGCTTCTCATAGCCAGGCTACCTCAAGTATCTCTGCTCAGTACTGTCTTGTAGTCGCTAGCCATAATCATTCCAAGGAAATGTAAAGCTCCTCTAAATATTTGGGTGGTTTATGATCATGGGGATCTAGATCCTAGTTTGGAAATACTTTTTAATGGTTTGAAGAACTTTTGACAGTCACTAGGATTTACTTCAAAACAAATAAGCTGTTGTGCAAAGCTGATCAATCAGAATTCAGATTAGAAGATGAAACGCTTCTTATTGTTCCCCACAGAAAAGGAAGCACAAAATAGTTTTGAAGCATCATTTTTTTCTACTTTTTTCCACTGTTGCCAAGTTTTGCTACCAACATAACCAACAAGGCTCTTTACCATAGACAGTGATACTGTGATTAAAGTCCCAGGAGACTGCTAAACACAGGCTGTCTGGCTCCAATTGGTCTTTAGTTAGAGCATATCTGTGTATGATTATTTTGAAGTGACTGTCATCTAACTTGAGGTTCAGAAAGGAAGATTCTTTTTAGCACTGAAATATTAATAGTGCAGTAATGACTGTAACTCAACTTGCAAGCATTTTCTGCTTTTTCTTGGGTTTTTCTGAATATATCATACATAGAGCAGAAAATCACAGTATATTTAAGTATCTTTCTGAAGCTAACCTTATACTTTCCTATATTCACTTTTGCCCAATGTTCCCTAACCTACCTTAGAACTGTAAATTTAGTAATTGGAGAATGGTGTAAAGTATTAGCAATTACACTCTCTTGCATTTCTGTTTTGTGTGTGACTTCTGTTCTCTTTATCTCACTTCCTTTTTTTCCTACACCTTCATTTTTTGGTGTGACATGAACTTTAAAATGAGGGTAGTAGGTCATGCTTCAGTTTGTTTTGCTACAATATGGATGTGTTCTAAAATTCTGTGGGCTCAGAGGCTCATGGGAGTTGCAACAGGTACTTACCAATCTGGATGCATACTTGTGGTAGACTTTTAGTTACTAGAATGAAAAATATATTTCCTGTGCACAGACTTTTTTGATTTAAAAAACAACAACAAAAACAAACAAACAAACAAAAAACCAAAAAAACCCCAAAAAAACCAAAACACTGTGGTGTTTCATGGAGCAGTAACTTTCCACCATAACATTAGCCCTGTACTGTATTTCCTTTATGCTGGATAATCTAGGTGATCTGCATTAAATGTCTTTTCCAGTCCTAGGCTAAGCAAAATTCAGACCCAAATTAGAGATTTTGAGGCAGGTTCTACTGAGATTAATTTATGTGGCTCTATTCACTTCTGAAATTTGCTTAAAGATATCACCTTGGAATCTTACCTACAGAAACCTGCATTGCTTATGGAATTATGCTGCACAGAAATGCAATGGGCAGGTATATATTTATGGAATGTATCAATTTGTTGAGTCATCAATGCTGCTACTTTTCAGGGAGGGCAAATGTCATGTTTCTTTAAAGGTGCATTTCTTAAAACGCATCAGTTCTTTTGTGGATCTCTGGTGGGCCTTGAACAGAGATGAGTTCCTGCTCTTTTAAGTACATTTGCAGAGAAAAGAGTACAGAAGACATAGAACACCATAGCTTAGTAATTTGGTTGAACATCATCATCATCATCATATCATAAATGATAATGACGCCAAATAATTTTTCAGGTTAATTTGTTGTAACATTGAAAAGGGTGTGAGAGTGGAACACACTATCAGTGTATTTTTTTCGTGGTGATAGATCCTTTACAGCTCAACATAATTAACCTTCTATGTGCCTGCTTCCCTCTTGTAGGAGGAGGATGAATATAAAAGGAAAACTGGTTTTATAAATATGGGATTGAGTGGAAATGAAACTGATTTTTTTTTATTAAGATCGATATGTTTTGGACTCACAGATATATGAAAAGGAAACGTAGTATGAAGTGAAATTGTCTGAAAACCCTCATATATATATATATATGTTGTAAGTTCTTGTTCTCTGCACGTTTAGTCCATTTGTAGTACCATAGAACTTTGGAAGACGTGTTTTGTTCTATTAAGAAAGTTAGATGGTGCTGAAAAGAGCCTATGGATGTTTAATAAGCCTTCACTATGAATTAAAATTACACCTTGAGATAAAATATTCATTGCTTTTTAATTATGATTTCAATTTACATAAATTGTTGTCTCTTCAGTAAACATTGTCATGTTCAGACTGCTGCCTGTGCTGCCACCTGAGCATGTATTTAACATGCTGAGTGGAGGTACACACATGTTCCATGAGCTGCAGTTTGGTTTGAAATACCTGCAATTAACCCATTCAAGTTTCAGTACTTTGTTTTTTCATTTCATCAAAATGAAAATTAGAGATTTATTTTGGTTTTGGATGATTCATCAATCCCTCCCCTTTCAAACCTAGATGTCTAAATCTCAGGATTTTTTAAAAGCTCCAGATTACAAACTGGCATAAACAAACAGAGTAGGCCAAGTGTTAACATATAATGCTGCCAGTGCTTCCAGTGGGACAGCAGTTGTGCCCCTCCTTCTGATAAGTGCGTGGTTAACAGTTGTTCCTGCCCTGGTCCGCAAGAAAAGGCGGAAGCAAAAATTACAGCCACCTCAAATACTATATTTCTGCTAAAGTATGTATCTGAAAAATCCATTTATCTTTCTGAGAAGCTTAAGTGGAGGAAACAAAGGTATTCTTTCATTCCTTATTTGAAATAGTTAATTGTAATACTAAGGGTCTAATCCTGTTGCTGTTGACAAAACTTGTAATTTCTCCATGCAAATAATGAGTCTTCACTGCGAAGTCTCTCACCTTCCTGTACAGAAACCTTTAAGGATATACAAAAAATGTGGGTTTCTTCCATAGGCAGACACAATCCACCTTACTGTGTATAATACGGAATTTCCAAATAAAGGTATTTCATCAGTGAATATAGTAATTTGTTGTAACCTGATTTCTCATGTTTCTCATATTTGACCCATTTAATTATTTAAATAAACCAGTATTATTCTTTTTTTTTTCTTTCTTTATAATTTAAACTACAATGTAATGATGAAATTTGTTGTATAGATCTCAAAAGGCTATCAACACTTCTGTGTTTAGAAGATTAGGGTGCTGAGGATTAGAGGATATGCAGAGAGTATCCCCAGGAAACATTTGTGACCACTGCATTTGCTCACATGTCTGAAATTCAGACAGCGAAAAGAATTCTCTTTCACTGTTGGATTTAAAATCAGTTGTGCTGCTTTGGTCTGAAATGCAACAACATGACTAATTAATGTCTATGAATGGCAGACTGACAGCTGGAAACTTAATTTCTTTTTCTTCATAGAAGTATGTTGTGGAAATTTGAAGAGTGTTTTTTTTTTTTTATTAATTTATGGATGATATTTGATAGGATTCTTTTTCTTTGTATCTGTCAGATTGTAAACTCTTCTTCAGATAAAATATTGTTTACCATCTGCTCTGTCTTTTATTTTCCATGTTGAAATAATACCTTGAGGAGCTTGCAGAAGAAACTTTTACACCTGGCGGAATGTATTTTTGACAGTAATCGATGTGTACATGGCACAATTGGACAAAGGGATGCTGCTGCTCAGTGCAAAACAGCGTCTAAATAACACATTGCTAGGCAATACTACCATGATCACCTGATAAAGACATTTGGAGATTCATTAAAAAACAAGCAAATGGATCTCTCACTAGCCTTTTGACTGAAAAAGGAAATAACTGATGAGATTAGAAGCAGAAAGCTGAAGTTTTTCTTCCACAGCAGGAGGGTGTACAGAAGAGACGAGGGCTCCTTAGTGATTCAGAGGGAAACTCAAGGAATGCTGAAGACTGCTGATGAAAAACTGACTCCGGGAACTGATTTTGTCTTCAAACATTTAGTCAGGTTCTGTGTATTGTCCTAGCTAGAAAAAGTCATCTGGAAACCTTTAAACCTTGTTTTACATTGCTTATAAGTGTCCACAACAAACCAACAAACAAAAAACCAACACAAAAAAAAAGTAAAAAAAAAAAAACCCCAAAACCTTGCTTTTCTTGGGAGAGAGTTGTGAAGGATCATCTTTATTTTTGGAGGCTGAGATACTCTGTGAAATGGCAACAAGAAGACAAACTTTATGGTGAGGATGTAAACTGATGAGGCCAAGGAAAAAGGGATTTGATTGTGATCTTTGCTGATTATGGTGACAGAGATCTAAATTTTGGGACCCAGTTACAACAGGGATATTAATATTTGGGCTGTAGAAGAAATGCAGTAGTAGTAATGGTTTCTTAACATCACTGACACCTGGTTTGGAGAGTCCTTCAATTAATTTCTCACCTGGAAGAGTGTAGTGATATTTTTTTCATGTGACTTCATCTCCATAAGCACTAGATTCTTCATTGAAGGCAGCACACAGTCTCCTTAAATTACCTTAAGAGTGTCCCTAAATTATTGTAATTCGGGCTGGAATCAAACCACCAGCTCTTGGGGTTGACAAAATGTTTCTGGCCAGAGGCAGGCATTACAATATAATATAGCTGGGCAGAGAAAGTTCTTGCTGGCTCAG
This sequence comes from Phaethon lepturus, assembly GCF_000687285.1. Taxonomy (NCBI): domain Eukaryota; kingdom Metazoa; phylum Chordata; class Aves; order Phaethontiformes; family Phaethontidae; genus Phaethon; species Phaethon lepturus. The sequence continues at coordinate 204,877 of NW_010513963.1, forward strand.
AACAGTAATTTGAGGTTGTGTGTTGTCACGGTATGGTTCTGTACTGGCACGTCCTCAAAGAACTATACTGTGTGAACTTGCTGGCTTTTGTGGCCAGTAGGTTTGGCATCTGTGCTATCACATAGTTTAATATAAAGAATGTACTGGAGATTTAACTGCTGATAGAAACAGAAGAAACAATCCTTCTTAGATGCTTGTAGGAGGAAGCATAAGAGATATTTTTATGACCCGTCTCATCACCTCTCATCACTATACTAGGTTCTTAATGAAAGGAAGTAATTTTTTTCTTTTAAAATACTGTTTAATTCTATTGCCATTGAACCTTATTATCACATAATCTCTGTTATTCCTCTATTATTTCATTTACATTCCTTTAGATTCCAGTACAATTCTAGAATATCTGGCAGCCAGTAAGTGTTGTTCACATTGTCGTAAAATATTATTTGAGCCATTAGCTTATTGTTTGGCAGCACAATATATTGTTATTCATAGTGGCTTATAGATGCATATAATAAATTTCAGCTTTACCTGTTGGCTGCAAGTTGATTCTTAAAGATAAGGATATTTAGTACTGAGTGCCTCAAGGCAATACCTTTTTAAGTTGTCTGACCCCTGAGAAGACACGCAAGTGTGATCATTGTGAATTCCTTTTATCAGTGTCAGTTTAATGAATGTAAATGAAACGTTCATCACTGATGCTGACATTGAGTCTCAAGAGCTGAATCTAAGTCCATTTCAGATTACTGCTCACAACTGTGCTTTGTCAAGATTCACTACATCTGGAAATTATTGTACTGGTCTACAAGTCTTGCTGCTTTAAGAGAAATTATTCTTTAATTTGTGATATTACAGAGACCATAATCATAGGTTTTAAAATGGTGCAGATTTTCAGTATATATAATTTTAATTAATCTTATGTTAGACTAAATTGTCAATATACCAGATAAAGTCACTGTTTACTCAGGCATTCAACAGAGTGAAAATATCAAAATGGAAGGTTGAAAGAATTTCTAAAGCAACCTATAGGAGATCAGGTGTGGGAGTAACAAAGTCTAGTTACAGTGGTATTTTTTAAAAAAATTAAATAAAGCAATAGTAGAAATGTGGTTAATAGGATGTCAGCAAGGAGATCTGATGCTTATATCTACCTGTTTTTGCAGCCTGGTGTATTTGTTTAATAAATGAAATGTCAAGTACAATTTTTTTTTTTTAAATTGTGTGTGATTTGATGATATTTAGTCAGACCAAATTGTGCAAGAAAGAAGTTAGACCCAACAAGTCAGTGCTTTTAAACAAAACAGTTTATTAACATGTTTCAAAGCAAAGACAATGTAATGTAGTGTAATTGTTCTCTGACAAAGATGAGAAAGACAGTATAGATGTAATTGTGAAGGAGCTCAAGCAAAAGGGACGGACAGCTTGGTGGTTGGTAAATCCTATCCTGGTAATTCTTGCAGCTTTTAACTTGGTGGTGGATTGATCCCATCCCGGCAATTTTTGCAGCTTTGTTTTGTTCCTTCAGTCCTAATAAGGTCTGTCACTGTTTTATTCTCCATACACAGAGGGAAGAATTGCACTAGGAGGAATTTCCTAATTCTGCAGTATCCATGTCTTAATTCTGCTGGATGTCTTAAGATGTTCCTGGCTGGAGATTTCTATGCAGAATGTATGATTATAGCAAGATTATTTACCAGAGTCTGCTGTGTTGATTATTATGTTGCTGTTGATTGGTGGTGCGTTCAGGCCTGGAGCCTGGACGGTGACATCTGCAAGTCCCGTTCCCTGCATTTACTGCTAAAGCTGAAAAAAAGAGACATTGAGAACATCTTAATGTGTTAATTGTTTTGCATGCACAGAGTTAGCAAAGGAGTTCAAACAGCAAAAGGAAGTTTACTTATACATTAGAAATTACGGTAACATCGGTTACCCTCTGTCCAGGGGTGTTTTGGGGTCTTTTTGGCTTTGTGTTGTTTTGTTTGTAAATGGCATTTTGAAGCTATGGTGACTCATTAGAAAACATCCTGTGGTTGCTATCTATATTGAGGCAGACCATTGTACTAAATCTGACCTTTATTTGCATAAATGCAATCTGACTGAAGCTGATTTTGCAGTTTTACAGTGTCCCATGTTAGCTGATGTTCCTCCTAAATTCCAGTTGAATAAGGCAAGTGATCATGGGATCTTACAAGATTTCCTTTGAAGAGAAATAGAGTGGTCTGGTTGATCCATATGATTAGGAAGAGAGAGTTGTGACCTGAATGTACCCTAAGTACTCAAATATAGAAAGAAAACTAATAAACCAATTTATAACAGATTTCATAATTTTGCATGTCTAATTACTATCTTTTGAGTTTGTCTTTTGCATAGCAATTAAAACAGAATTCCTGTGTAAGCCAAAGCTATAGCTCTCTGGTTCATAAGAGAAGCAGTAGGCTGTGAACAAATAAGAAATTTAACCAATTTTTATTTTGTGTTGAAACGTATCACAAAGGAAACTTATACAGAAGGGTTTGTGGACTTTTCTATATGTTACATACCAACTGTATATAAAAGTTCAGGTTTTCCAAAGGTTTGTTTTGAACTGGGCTATTGGAAATTCTCCAGTGGGATTAGATGTGCTTGTTTACTAAAGGTTTACTAAATTAGACAACATTTCAGGGCATGCCAGTTTAGGCCCAAGAGGATTTTTCATTTGTGTTGGCTGGGTTTTTGCATATTGGTGGCATCTGGTCACAACTCTTATGTGTGCAATGGGATGTTCACATTTTGGATGCGCAGCTAGAGTCAGTTTCAAATCATGTAAAAGCTAGGACAGGACATTGAGTAAAGCAAAGCAACAATGTTCTTATTGTTTGTTTCAAGTATACTTCTGAAAATTAATCTGTTGACGTTAACAGGCTGAGGAATTTATAGTGAATCTCATAAAAAAATCAGTAGCCGTTTTTGGGCCAGGTTAAATTTTTCTGGGCAGGAGAGATGGTCTCAGGATGATTACTATACCTGAGAAAAGTGCAGAGCAAGAGGACTTCACAAATATTTATTTGGAAATATTTCTTTGGACCGAAAAAAGATGACGGGGGGGCTGCAGGAATTGAAGGCTCCAGGAGAAACCCCTGAGTGCAAGCTGTAAATATCCTAACCAGCTTCAACTTTTCTGGGTGCTTTCCAGGACTGGTTTTAGCTCATGTTTAAGATATACTGCTTAAAGACAATTCGAGTTAGTTCTGAGTTACTATTGCTACAGTGAAAACAAATGGCTGTTTGGTGGTATTTTTGGAAGGGTGTATTTTCTGTAAGAGTTGATAGAAGAATATCCTCTGTTTTGAATTGTTAGTTTGCTTTTATTGTGCACTGTGTTAAGTACTTTGCTTTTTGAAATGTTGCAGTACATCTAGTTTAAATATGAATACGATTTCAAGTTGTTTTTTTCTATTTGAGTATAAGGAATGTTTGAAAAAAAGAAAAGAGTAAACAACAACATTATTTTATTTTTTTATACAGGGTTTTTGAAGGACTAAACTCCCTGTAATATCCTCCTGCCAAGATTTACAAAACTAAAACTATTTATTGCCCTTTTCTGTTGCCCAGGTTCTGTGGCTTTTGAACTAGTAATTTCTCCTTATCTTATGGTGACTTCTTAATGGTTGTAAAAGTGCTAGATTGTTGAGCAGTAGAATATTACTTATCAAGCACAACAGAAACGAGCTCTAATCATTCAAATTTAAAGTCTAAAAGAAACCAAAAATAACAGTGCTTATATTAAATATGTATATAGTTTCAAAATTATGGGTTTTTTAGGTTGAGATTCTATCTGAAAATAAGGTGAACTCATTAGGCAAGAAAGGCATTCAAAACAATAGAGGAAAAAGAGAGACTTTTATTAAAATTTTCAAAGTTTCAACATCACTCTTATCACAGTCCATTCCTCTAAAACAGTGTTCCTGAGGACATCATCATATCCTTTGTATTTGATATATAATATTATACATTTCCTTAGAACCCACTTATGCGTTGGAAATTCATGGAAAGATCTACACTCTTGACTGGTGGATCAATGTCACGATGATTAGGAGGAGATAGTTTGCACTTTTTATATTGAATAAAAATCTATATTGTTGCATTCAAAGTTTATTGGCAGATGCTTCTTAAGAGTTGTACTGTTATCTACCTTGACATTATTGTCATTATTACAAGAAGAGATCAGTGCATAATCTTTATTTCTTGCTATAGTAGACAAATCTGCAGAAGACTTTTCTTTTCACCTTGATGCTACTTTATTTTTACTTGTTACTTCCATTGTCACTTTCAATAAATTTAAAGCAAGTTTTGATGCAATCAGTTTTTGCTTGAACACAGGCAGTCAGACATAGAGGTTGAGGGTGGGTTGGTTTTTTTGCATCATCTTGTACCCTTAAAAAATACTTACAGAAGATATTTGATCTGCTTGGCTGCTGTATCTAGTGTTCTTATTTCCGGGAGAACTGTGCTTCACTTTGTCTTCAGTGTTCTTTGCCAGTGTATCAAAAAAACCCCACTATTCAGAATTCCTAGATTGATCCAATATATAATTTTTTTAACAAAGAAAAAAGGGATGGGATTCATTGAAATATTTGAAGGGTGATGAGCTTGTTTGTTTTGTTGCATAAAAGTACCCTTTGTAGCCTAGATTGCTTCTCATATGCCATCCTAAACTACCTTTGAACTGAAACAGTCAAATATTAGACATATCTTGTCCATTAGCAATTTATTTGCCAGATTTTTAGTCTTTCTGAAATTCAGTATCACTTTTATTTCTTCAAGCTGACTTCTTGTAGGCTGAGAAACTGTTTCCTCTGAGGGTTGGTATTACATTGCTAATCATGACAGAGAACAAGTGACCTTTGTAATCTTACTTCTAAGAATGCATCTACCTTAAGTGCCCAAATAATTCCAGTGACTTCATGTTATTTACTGACTTTAAGGATGTGAATACATGGGTTTCCCTGCAATACGGTAGTAAGAGTTTTTTCTTGTACTTTATTCACATTCCAGCTACAGAGACAGGATGAAAACGTGACATCTGTTCAGGGTTTGTCTGCAAAAGTTGAAATGGTTTGTTTTATCTGAAAACGGGTACCCTCTCTGACGCCTCTTCCTGTTGAGATCCAAGTGACTATTGTTTTCCAAAATAATCTTGATTAAATATTATTTGCCAGATAATGCTTTTGTAAAGTGTTGCTGTTCTGTGGTGATAAGTAGTATTTTGGATATTTTTAATTTGTTTTAGTCTTCTCTCCAAGGATATGTAAGAGTAATTCTGAAAAAAACAGTTTTTATACTTTCAGGCCATAATGTGTAGCTGAAAGAAACATACACCTTAATTTCAAAATAATCTAATTAATAAAACATTTTTAAAACAAAAAAAACCCATAACTAATCAAAATAATTAGAATGTACAGTAGCAAAGTGCGGTTGTTCAGTGATACATATGAGATATTTAGAAAAAGAATAATTATGTGTTTTTCTGAAACTAACTGGCAAAACCCAACTGCACTCATGTTTTATTAAAAGCCACTTTCATTGCACTGGCTGTTTTGTCTGAAAAGTAATTTACATTTCCATCTGCAAGTACTTACTTATAAAATTCTGTAGATCACTTCCAGTTGTCAGTACTTTTATACTATAAACTTTGCCTTGGTATATGCTGAAAAATTGTATGTCAATTAAACATGCTTTGAATATCTGTCTTTGTTAACTTACAAGATTGTAGCACAATGTGTTAATGAGATTTGCTAAATTATTTTCTGCCAGCTTTGCTTTATTTTGGCACTCTCTCTATGCCCTTTTACAACTAGATTTCTTCACATTTCTAGTATACTGGTTATTTATAGTTCCAGCTACAGCATAGCTTCTAGTTAATGGGTGAAGTACATAAATACAAGTTCTAAATCAGAAATACAAAATGGCAAAGGTAGGTCCAGTCCTGCTCTATGCTGGTTTTCAGCACAGTTCAATGGCTGCAAACAAACTATTTGGCAAGCAGATATAGAACAAGAATGGATTACCCAGGGAAGCTGTGGAGTATCCAACTCTGCAGACTTGTGTCAAAGAAGTTCTTGCTCTCTTATCTCCACTTTGAAACAGTTGACCTGAGTAAACCCTACTAAGCCCACCCTTCATGAGGTTTTGGCAGAGATGAATTTTCTGTCTCCTCTGACATAGTAATAGTTTGGGAAGTCCCATCATCCCTGGGGGGTGGGATTGGGATATGACTCTATCATGTATAATTTTAGTTTGGGACTAGAATCTAGATAAATGTTTATTTACACTGGATTTTTTTTTTTCCTGGAGTAGCATCCTTGTGGTTTTTAGTCATACAGGTATGCAATTCCTGTATATTCCATCTCTTCATATATTCCATATCTTCATGTAGGAAGAATGAATATTTGGAGAAATCCTTAGATTTATTCTGAGGAAATGAGGTTTTTATGATTTCACTGGTAAATATTCTTAGTTCAGTCTGCCTCTGTCTTGCTCCTAAATTTGACAGGATTAAAGATTACAAAGATACTCGTTTAGTAACAATGGCCGGTTGGTGAATTAGCAACTCCACACAGGGAAGGGTGGGCAGACTGAGCATCTTACCATTTCTGAGCCTGTTAAGTATTTTGGTCATTCATTGTGAATTTGCTGGCCAACTCATCAGCACATGTATAGCTTTTGATTAAGTACAGTATATGCTGCCACTTGCTCAGACAAATAGCTAACAGATCTGTGGGACAATTCTGGGCTGGGGATGAGTAGTACAGAAAGGAAAGTAGTGCAAATCAGGCTATGGATTTTGGCTGGAAGTAGCAGGGGTAGGAAGGGACAGATCAGAAAATGGATATTCAAATTCAATCCATCTCCCTGTTTAAATAAAGTGAAAAGTAACTTTCTGTGAAAGTATAAGGATAACATACTGCAGGCTAGAAGCTCAATGATATTCATAGTGAGGTCACAGCCAGAGTAAGGATGCTTTAGCCAAATAAGGCTGGATTTAATGTTCTATTTCTTTAATATAGTGTGACCCTTAGATGATAAGAAGCCATCTTTCCATCCATTGTCTCTGTATCATCTCTGGTATATTCCCTTTTAAAAGGGAATAAAGAGATCTCAGAGCATACTACTGGTCTCAGTTAATTAGTTGTATAGAAATGGTTGTTGCAGGTCTTCATATGCAGCTATATTGTAGATTAGTTGGAGATAAATAGTTTGGGGCATATACTTTTGGGTAGCTTTCCTTTATTTGGGAGAAAAGTAATCTATTCCGTGAGCAGACACATGCTTTTGACTTAAGTGACTACACATACTCATACGATGAATAATTTTCCCTATTAGGGTTTAGGATCTCAGAGGATATAGAATCTGATTTTACCTAATGAGAAAACATAAGCCTGAATAAGCAACTGAAATAAAATATCTGGTTTGAGAAGGGTACTGTACGTGTAGCATGTACTCAAAGTAAACATATATCAGTGTATAATAACAGCTGCACTTTTTAGGCATCATACAATAAAATAAAATTTTAAGTGGTTTTGAACCAGTGTCCCTGTTTGTTTTACTCCAGTCCATCATGGGACCAGTATTTCTTTCCAATAAATAAGATAATTTTGGAACCTATTTTCACAACGGGAAATCAAAAGTTGTTTAGCACAGGTGTTTCTACAGTTTTGATGGAAGGGAGGAATATATAGCCTTGAAAACTGTACTTCCACCTCCTTACAGTGTAGCTTTGGGATACCATATAAAACAGCAAAGTTGCCTGGCTCAAGCTGTTCTAAAATATTGGGTTTTTTTTCCTGATATTATTGGTGCTCTTTTGTTCATCTATGTGTGTGTGTGTGTGTGTTTGTGTATATATATATATATATGTTTCTGGATTCACGAAGGAGGAGAAATTATTT
>NW_010513963.1:212832-243156 GCF_000687285.1 Phaethon lepturus
TATTGTAAAAGTAACTGTATAATTAATAGAAAGCTTGTGGAAATCTTAGAAAAGCTGTCTCCCAAGATAAACCTCAGCAAAGACAAGACTCTGTAAGATGAGTATGGATCAGATAAGCATATTTTAAAAGTTGTGTAAGTTGTAAGATTAGTTCTTACATAAATTTTCAGAAGGAAGCTGCACCTTATTTCTTTTAAGAATACAAATGTCAAGTGAGAGTACCTTTGCTGATGCATATCGTCTACATCAATATATATTTATGTTACTAAGCTATAGAAACGTATAATGCTAAACATGTACATAAACTTTTTGTATTATTTTTTTGAAAAAGGAAGAAACAATTTTTCATTATGTTGTTTTGCTCTAAGTACTGTAGAATTTAGTAAGCATTTCTGTGGAATTATTAAACTGACTTAATGAATTCCATGGCATGAATTAGATTTTGTGTATTTGCAAATAGCTATTGTAGAATAGCTTTGTTTTCCTCTCTACCTGCATCTACAGACACATTGTGAGGTATACCCTTTCTTGAACTCTTTTGTTGGAGCAGCTCTGTCTTGAAGTTGGATTAGGTACATGTATATTTTACTTTTGATTTGAGATCATACAAAATTTAAAAGATCATTAAACATGCAAGTTTATGCAAGCTGGGGGGGGTTTCTTCATGGAGTTGGTGACTTGCTCCTACCACATGGGGACTTTCAAGCATGCATATCTTTGGGTACTTGAAGGCATTAAGTAAATTAAATAATTGTCATATTGCATTTTCCAATCTTGGTATTAGTGGCAATTATACATGCCTATCAAAAGCCTAAACTAAACTCTTAAAATCCAATTATAAAATTTTAGTTGTCTTTCAAACAATAATATAGCAGGTTGGTTTTGTGGGGTTTTTTTTCCTTCCAAGGATGTTGGATGCAGGGTGGGACTGACAGACTTCTGATGAGTATCGCTCGAATCTGTCATTTCTGCAAACGTACTTGTATGGCCTGTTGCAATAAAACTGGATTCTGGTTATAGCTCAGTTCCAGTGTATTTCCAACTTGAGAAAAGTGCATTTTCTGATATCGGCTAGATCATGTGCTTTGTGCTGCAGCAGGATTACACATGTGCTGCTGCAAAATGTGAAATCAGAGCAGAGCTAGACCTCCCCTGAGAAACACAAGCTATAAATTGTAAAACCTTTAAATGAAGGGCTAGAAGAAAAAAGCTTGCCTTAGGTTAGGGTTAATTGGTTTTGGTACAAAGAGTTTTATGTCCATAACTTACTGTCTGTCTATCTATCCTCTTACTGATTTCTCTAATGTTGTTTTGCTTTGGGGCAAGTTTGTATTTGTTTTTCCTGACAAAGATATGGTTGAAGTTGAACTGTTCTTCAGCTGCTATGAACTTGAACTTTTCTCAATATTTATCAGATCTTCACCTTGAATGCAGATTCATTTTATTTCTGTAAAGTTTATTTTCTGAATTACATTTCTTTCCCTTTTCTTACCTTCTCCTTTCACATTAACAACTTGCATTGTTTCATGAATTTCTTGCGAAGTTCAAGTACTGCAAATCTTGCTAACACAAACCTTAGAATCACAGAGTCATAGATTCATTCAGGTTGGAACAGACCCTTAAGATAGAGTCCAACCATTAATCTAGCACTGCCAAATCCAACACTAAACCATGTCCCTAAGCACTACATCTACACATCATTTAAATACCTCCAGGGATGGTGACTCCACCCCTTCCCTGGGCAGCCTGTTCCCAATGTTTGACAATGTTTTCAGTGAAGAATTTTTTTCCTAACATCCAATCTAAACCTCCCCTGCTGCAACTTGAGACAGTTTCCTGTCATCCTATTGCTTGTTACTTGGGAGAAGAGACTGACACCCACCTTGCAACAACCCCCTTTCAGGTAGCTGTAGAGAGCGATAAGGTCTCCCCTCAGCCTCCTTTCTTCCAGACTAAACAACCTCAGTTCCCTCATCTGCTGCTCATCAGACTTGTTCTCCAGAGCCTTCACCAGCTTCATTGCCCTCTTTGGACAAGCTCCAGCACCTCTATGTCTTGTAGTGAGGGGCCCAAAACTGAACACAATATTCGAGGTGCAGCCTCGCCAGTGCTGAGTACAGGGTCGTCATCACTTCCCTAGTTCTGCTGACCACATATTTCTAATACAGGCCAGGATGCTTGTTGGCTTGCTCTTCTCACCTGGGCACACTGCTGGCTCATATTCAGCCAGCTGTCAACCAACACCCCCAGGTCCTTTTCTACCAGTCAGCTTTCCAGACTCTCTTCCCCAAGCCTGTAGCATTGCATGGGGTTGTTGTGACCCAAGTGCAGGACCCGGCACTGGGCCCTGTTCAACATCATGCAGCTGGCCTCAGCCCATCGACCCAGCCTGTCCAGATCCCTCTGCAGAGCCTCCCTACCCTCAAGCAGATCAACGCTCCCCCCTAAACTGGTGTCATCTGCCAACTTACTGAGGGTGCACTCGATCCCCTTGTTTTTGATAAAGATAATTAAACAGAATTGATAAAGATATTAAACAGAATTTGCCCTAGTACTGAGCCCTGGGCAACTCCACCTGTGATCACCCACCAATTGGGTTTAACTCCATTCACCACAATTCTTTGGTCCTGGCCATCCAGCCGGTTTTTTACCCAGCAAAGAGTATGCCCATCCAAGCCATGAGCAGCCAGTTTCTTCAGGGGGAAGCTGTGGGAAACAGTGTCAAACGTTTTACTATAGTTTAGGTAAACAACATCCACAGCCTTTCCCTCACCCATTAGGTGGGTCACCCTGTTACAGAAGGAGATCAGGTTGGTCAAGCAGGACCTGCCTTTCATAAACCCATGCTGACTGGGCCTGAATATCAGAATGACAGAAAAATGGAAGTTCACCCAAATATTCATTAACACAAGTAACTTTTAGGGTTAGATCTGCTGGTAATGTAAATCAGGATAGCTCTCTTTTCTTCAGGGTGGTAATACCTGACAATTGACTCTAAAGTATGATTGGTTAATTCTTTCCATGAACCCAAGAAACTTAGAAGTGTTTTTCAGTCTAAAGCATTTCAACCAATCTGAAACAAAAAAATCAACAAATAGCTTTTTTCCTTAAAACTTCCGTTGCCTTGGCAAAACTCTGCCCTCTGACAGGTCTGCTTAAAAGCAGCTCAAGCTTGCTGAGAAACATGAGCTCTTCTGTGTAAATTAGCAGGCTACCTCAGAACATTTAAACAAAATTATGCCAAAAAGAGGTCCAATCTCTCACTACTCTAGTGACAGTCCAATAAGCTGTTAGAAAAGCACCAAAATGTAATATTTGGGAAACGTTACTGATAGGGCAGAAATCAGGTAAACCACTATTGCATTGTGCTATGAGCCAGAATTATCCATTATCATGCCTTGAAGTCAAAGTCCGTTTAAACTAAATACTGACTGAAGTTGGCCCAACGTATTAAAACTGCCACATATTAAAAATGTAAAACATTCCTGAACACAGTTCCATATACAGTGAAAATATATTTGTAACTACCCTGGATCTGGTGCCTCACTTTCATTGCCCTTTGAGATTGTTTCTGATCTCGCTTACATCCATGTAGTCATGGGAGTCACTTCTGCTTAATACAGATGAGACTGAGATCAGAAATAGACTGTAAGTGGGTTGACAGCAAAGCGGGAATAAAATGCGACAAGCTAGACTAGACTGGTTAAGGAGGCTAGAAAGTAGGTGCAACACCTTCAGGAAGAAAATGGTTTTATGTTGCCCTGGAGAATTAGGATGTATTTCTGCATCTGCTATACAGGCTATATGGTCATATAATCTTGTCAGATAGTGTTCAAGACCATATTCAAAACCAAAGTCATTGATTGTTCCCCGAGCTTTTATACATTCTCTTTTTCTCTCATGTAAGCCTAGTGGCTTGCCAGATGAAGAAAATTAGGTGCGGGTTTGGGGACTGACAAGTTTAAATACCTGGTCATACAGGCAGTTTGAGGACAAGTAACTTGGTGGTGCGCTCAAGTTCTTTTTTGGCATGATTGATACTTAACGCTATAGATATAGCCAGCAGTGACACAGAATTATACTATGATTCTAGACAAATCAGCTTACAATCACTTATTACATACTGTAAGCATCTTTCCGTAGGATTTCACAGCGCGATGGAATGCTGGATGTTATCATTGTTTCTAGAACCTATGGGCGCACATGGTACTGTATACTGCAAAGCCATCTGAAGGAATTAAGTCTTAGCGTTCCCAAAGTGGGCACTTGAAATTACTGATAACTTTTGACCTTAGCTTTCTTCACTGCAGTTTCCAATTTTTAAAACAGGTTTAATAATACCCGTGTATTTGAAACCATCATTATAAAAATAAATGCATCAAAGCTTAGGAAGGACTCAAGATATAGTGGGGATGGCCATAGAAAAGCTGTTGAGAAATCAGCAGCTCACTTGTCAAGCAGGGATTACAGAGTATGTATTAAATAAAGCATCAATTCATATGTTGAAAGACGAAGTAAAAAGGAGTATAGGCTGATATTTCATTTGGTGATCCCACTGTCCAGGGGGGAAGGGGAGAAGGAAGGCAAAAACATTGGAAACAGAAAAGACTGTAGGTTAGATATTAAAGGTCTGTTTTCAGCTGAACAGGACCATTCATCTATCCTGTGCGTCAATTCCCCACAGTAATTTCTGGTGGAGGCATCTTCCCCTCATTCCCATGTTCCCTAGGGTCAAGCATAGCTTAGCTTGGGGAACTCCCAAGCTGAGGAGAGATGAGTAGCTGTGTCCACAGTTAACCTGTTTGTGTAAACTTAGCAGTTGCACACAGTTAGCCTGTTTGTGCAAAAGGCCATGATAAAAAGAAAGGCTGTGGCAACTGCTCTAACAGTTGGCATTCCAACCCTGACTGCCACACTGCCAGAGCACTCCCTAAAACTGGGCAAGAAGCAGGCTGCTGCCCAGTCTCTTACCCAAGAGCTGATCTGCATCTCTGCAATAAATTTGATGCTTCTAGGAAGCGTGTGACCTACTGTCAAGGAAAAAGAGATGAGGTGTGCAGTACATCTGGATGGGAAATAAGCCACAATATACAGTCTTTTCTTGCCGTGGGCAGAAAGTACATAGCTTTCTCTTGTATAAGGGTTAGATATGTTGGAATAACGTATTGGAAATATGGACTTTCTGATTTTTTGACTTTGCTGATTTAGCTGAAGTTTTTATCCGCAATATGCCTTTAAAGATAACATGGCTGTTTGCCCGTAAGAAAAGTGGAAATGAAATTATGGAAGGAATAGAAAAAAAGTTTTGAAAACAGCAGATACTCTGATTCCCTCTGGGTTGTTATTACTGAATACTCTAATGTCTCTGTATTCTTTCATATTTGCTGCAGCAGATTGGGTTTATAAAATACTCCCACTGTCTTTGATTGCAGTTAGATTGTTGTGATGATTAGATGAATTTGGCAGGCACGCAGCAATAAGCAAAGTACAAGCTGAGCGATAAAACGGATAGCAGCATTTAATTTAAAAGATGTTTTTGACTAAAATCAGTAAATTAAATTTACGAAACATACGTGGATTATGTGCTGTGTAATTTGAACCGTGTTAGCAATAGGCAAATTAAAGTAATAATTTGTTGTATATAACGAGTAACATTGCAATTAAATTTATGTAGATTACAAAGAGGCTTAGAACTATTTCTAAGAAAGAATTTTTTATTTATCTCAGATTACACGTAGGGCAGGCATACACTGAAAAATAAAATATGCCTAATGGTCATTTGATGAATCTAGCAGTTGAGAAAGACCTTGAATCCTAAGAAATTTGATTTCCCCCCCCCCCCTTTTTGCCTTTAGCCTTATGTTCAGTGTCCAATGCAAATTATAGAAAGTGAGGTTATTATATTGTTAATTGAACACATAGTGGGAAAAATCTTTATTAAGATAGTTTCATTATTACATTCTATTGCTACGAATATTTCTCAATTTTGAGGTTTATTTTAATAGGGCTTTTTGGTAGAGCATTTACCATCCTTACTACAGTGAAGGGGTCAAATTATGACCTCAGTTTTATACTGATATCTATACAGTGAACTTGCTTTGAATCAGCCCTACCATTTCCAAAATTAGCACACTGTGTTTGCACTACATGAATGAAGAATGAAGCTCTCCTATGATCAAATCCTCTGTCATTAAAAGCACTAGACATTTCTTACCAACTGAGATGAGAATTAGGTCTTGTGAATATATTAAAAGCTATAAATTGCTCCTCTGTTCATCCTGATTTTGGAAATGTTTGGGGAATTGCTGCTGTCTTGGAGCACAACGTGTCTGTCCATTGTACAGTTTGATGAGTCTTTTTTGCTTGATCCTGGAAGGGATGTGCTGATACTGCCCTAGGCTGTGATTCTGTCTCCAACAGCAATCTCTTGCACAGAAAAGGCTTTAGCTAGTGTAACAATACCTAGAAACTGTTAAATATTTAGGACAAGTCCTTTTAATGTGATACTGGTTTTTGTGATAGCTTTCTGGCAAACACTTAGTGGAGGGTAGATATAACAAACATGAGACAGAAATACCATAGTGTGAAGAGAATTCAGAGGAAGTAAAAAGGTGTCTTCAGTTTGTTGTCAAAACAGATTGCACACACAGGGAAGAGGAAGGGGAAGTGACAGGATGTCATTCTTCCAGAACCATTATCAGCTAGTATTCCACAATCTGCTTAATTTTTTTTCTGCTTCATATTGGTCCTGCATAGAGTGACCTCAAAACTAAGGAAGTGGTGGAGTAGTTGATGACGTCTTTGTCACATCTTGTTTTCCCCTTCAGTTTTAGTATTTGAAAAGTCTTCAAAAGTTTGTGAAGGCCAAATTAAATTTAGAATGAGAGTAATTTTGCATCAAAATCGTGTTTTCTCTTAACGAGTGAGATGTTTTACAAACAAGTGTTGAAATACTAAAACACATGACAAAGTGAACGGAAACTAAAAAATTATATCAAACCTCAAACATTTGTGCAGTGGTTTCCATTTGCAGTCTATCTGATCTAGATATTGACTTCTCTAGTGGTGACAGAAGTGGGATCTTCCAGATCTGTAAATGTCCATATCTTTCAGTAGAGACTCAACTTGTATCAGATTTACATCCTTTGTGGATTTGACATACAACATGCATCAAATGATAGATTGGATTTGCCTGATAAAACTTCCTTTTTTGACAACAGTACATTGTATATATTGTATACACAATACTGTACAAGTAGACTTGTACAGTGCAAGTTTAAACAAATGAAAACTCTGAAGAGCTCGGGTTATGGTGAAGTGCCTTTCCTCATGCAGTCATTGTCTTTAAGAGAAATTCAACTGTCACCTCCAGCAAGCCTGAGTACAAGCCTCCAGCGTCAAAATATAGAATTTCAAACTGTTGATATCATATCTGCCATGAGCACTAATTTCACTTGAAAAAAAAGTATCAGTATTTTTTTATCAGTAACTGGAAATTTTGTTTTATAGAAATGTCCAGTTCTCAGCTGTTTAATAATTAAGTGGAGCTGTGCTAACTTGAAATGTAAATGAAATGTGCATTTCTTGGAGCATGAGCCAAAGACTGTTAAAGTAAATGGAAATGTTCCTGTTTATGTAAGTGTACTTTGGATCAGAGCCTTTAGAATCACCTGAGAAGCAATTTGCTACCTGGCTTTTTCTCTGTATACTGAGAAGAGTCTTAAAAATTCAGCACGTACTGTGCTCAGCTGGCCGCCTGACTGCATTGAAGAGATGCTTACAAGCATTGCAGTTTTGTCTTCAGGGCCCATTATTTTAAGTTATATTTTAATTATAAAGGAATGTGAAATAACTTTGTCCATTTTGGACAAACGAGACAACGAGAATAGGCACTACTTTCGGTGTTTAAAATACCATCTGATGGGATTACAGCTCTATGAAGTGTGCTACCATAAAAGTGATCATTAATTTCTGAGCTGATTCTTGATTATTAAGGCATTAAAGTGCATATTCTTAAATCATTGTTTAAAATTGCACTTGATAAATCATAAGGGCATCTTGATAAAGTTGCTCTAAGTAGCATTTCAGAGAAGCATCAGTTCATTTTCTGTCACGTCATTACATAACCTTTAATTTGTACACTCATGGAGTAGCACATATTTCACAAATACTTCCCCTAAAACAAACGTGTATGTTCACAGAGCAAGGTTGCATGCAAAATTTTACTACATACTAAGAAACCTATGGTTTTAAAATCCCTTTAAGAATATAACTTAAATGTAGAGCTAAGAATGCATATGCAGAATCTTACGACTAAGAATTAGTTTTATTGTCATATCATTGGTTCGATAATCAGAGCAGTTCCATCTAGATCACTGGGGGAGTGTACTATGGGAAAGGGATTCACCATTTGACTTTCAACATTAATCTCATTTTTCCCAATGGAAATGTATAGATAAAACTTGTGGCCTAAGCAGTTTGAAAATGTTTCATGTGTCATTGTGTTTTCTGCCCTTCTAGTCTTTCAGTAAAGCTTATTGTGACAAATTATGCTGGGATTCTCAGTATGTTCTATCCTAAAGAGCAGGAGCCCCCTCAAACGTTTCAAACTTTTCCAGGTGAAGATATTTCCCTGGAAGCTCTTAGCATAATAGCTAAATTGAGCACTGGTATTTCCACCAAAATATAATCATACGTATATCAGAGGATTCTCATCACAATTCAAAAGACCAAATTAATTCTTAATTAATTCAAAGAAGCTGCCAAGGACAATCAATATATTTTAGCACCAGCTAGTTTCCTCTTTCCTGATACTGTATTTAGAGTCTGTTGTTAGGCAGAGTCCTTGCTTGGGCAATTGGCCACGTCAGAGTTTTGAAGTGCAGTTTTTCATTAAAATTTGCTTTTATTGTGAGGCTTTGGGGCACCCCCCCCCCGCCCCGATCACTTTGTTTTCTTATTAGCACATTAGATAATGAATACTGGAATAAATATTAAGCTGAAGTATGTCACATGCTAGGTCCTACAAAGTGAGAAGGCTTTTAAGATTGAAGTACTTTGTTTGCCTAAGCAATATTAAAATCTAAATGTTCATCTCATTTTGGGCTAGTAGCAATGAGGAGGGCTGTGCCAGTCAAAGAAGAAAGTAAAGACAGGTTTGGTTGTTTTTTTATTCACCCCCCCCTACCGTCCCCCAGTATTTTAGTTTAAGGTCCTCAGGTCATAGTGTAGATTTCTAAGCGCTTTAATAGTGTGATTTTTAATTGGTTTACTGTAGAAATGCTATTGTGTTAGTCTATTACCTTTAGTCACCTTAAGCAGTAATCCTTCTGAATCCATAACTGAATCCCACCACCTATGATTTATTGGAATTAACGATTTATATCCATACGAAGAAAAAATTCAACAATCACATAGCCCGATTGCAATCCAGAAAGAGCAGGCATGTTGTTAAAATTTCATTGGAAATCTAGACTCTTGTCTGTCTACATCCCTTCCACTGTATTGCTATTGATCCAATGTGGTATCATTGTACTCTAAGTAATACCAAGATTCAAATTTGCTGAGAAGAGTAGGTTCAGTTGGTGAATTGCTGAGCTGTTGTGAAATCTCTAGCCAGTCATGATAATCTAATGAATATCTTCAACGACTCAAATTAAATACAGTTGCAACCAAGTACGGTGCACAATCACCCCTAGGCTAGTACATTGTTTGAAAGGTTTGACTCTCAAGAACTCAGATCAACAATTCTCACTTAGGCTGAGGGGGAAGTTCCCATTGACTTCAGTGAAAGCCCCAGGAGCTATGCTACATGTGTGCACTTCTGAAAACTCCACATGAAATCCAACGCAGTGTCAAACTGTTATTTGTAAGATCTGGAGTTTTTAAAATGAACTATACCCATTCCACTGCAAAAAATGTTGATGGCTCTTTTTTGAGGGTAGTGGAGAGTAATGGATAGAATGGATTAGTAGATGTTAATAGTCCAGCACAGTGCAAATATTTGGTGCTTGTGGAGTAATTATTTAATATTTAGGACAGTGCAAAGAAAGCAAATTGCTTTTGGCCTTTCCTTGAAATCATCTGACTGATTTGCATTGATGTCATGATAACATACTTCAAAGGTTGATGCCTGTGAAAAGTCCAAGGACACATACCTTGTGACTCTACTACATATTGCTGGAGGCCATTCCAATTGTTCCCATTGTGATGTGGGGAGTCTTCTACTTCATTTCTTTTTTAACTGTTGATCTCCAAAGACTGTGGTGTTTGCATCTGTTTATTAAACTGCAAACTCAGCTGTGAAAATGGTTTTTATGGTGTTGTTTTATTACGGTCCCATTTAGAATTGGAGCTGAGCACAAACATGATAAATATTTTTCTTTGTGGAGGCACACATTGTTGGAGGGCCATTGAAATAACATGAAACTGGAATTGTTTGTTTACGAGATCAGATTCATTCATTACTTTGGTGAGGAGCTGTGAAATGTAAATCTCACATTCCACTGGACAATAACAGCACCAGCTTGAACTCATTTAGAGGTGTGATATTCCATTCAAAGGACGGCTGTTAATTTTATTGACCAAATTTTGGAATTGGGGTAGCATTGATATTCAGGAATGCTTCTGAATTCCTTTACTTCTATACCATTTTGCTTCTCTTTTGAGAAGGAGACGGGGTTCAAACTTTACCTAAGAGTATTTCTGTTTTGAAAAATATGTAGTTTTATTGTTATTTGTTAGCATTTTGCTGTTTCACATTCTTCCATTCTTTTCAGAAAGTGTGTTTGTGTGAGTGTGTGCAGGGGTATAAAAAATGGATATATTCTTATTCTTTAGAACCAGTGTTCATTTTCTTACACAGGTTTGCACTTGTGTACATTTTATGTTGGTGGCATTTAATTATTTCATTAAAGTTTTGATCAATTAGCAACAAAAGATTTGGTACTAGTGTATAGACTTTGTCACATAACAGTTTAAGCCATCTAAAGTAATATCTAAAAAGGATTTTTAACTTAGTGACTTAAACTTCAATGGTTTAAGAGATATTATGGAATTGGGTACATTCTTTAGGCAAGACTATATAAAGCCCAGCCTGATTTAGAACATGCATGAATAAGATTAAAACCAAACAAAAACTGGAGACCAACCTTATTAAAAATTTACCGATTTCAGCTAAAATTACTCAATGAGACTAATGACTCAATATGAAACATTTTAAGTGTATGGGTTATTTAACAAGTGGGTACTCAGCGCTTCTCTAGAATTGCCTGGTTTATTCCTGTTGGTTTTGATTTGGCACCTAAAAACTAGGTACCCAAAGCCTCTAGTCAGATAAAAACAAGATCTGTAATACTGTCTGTATTGCTGTCTTGTATTGTATTGTCTGTATTATAATACTGTATGTGTTGCCACTTCAAAGTATTTTGCTTTATGAGGAAAGAGAATAAACATCGCTTTATCCCCAGAGCTGACTTGTCAGATCTTAAACAGGAAGCCGATCAGATTCATTTTGTGACTGCTGAATTTCCTTTCCTATGTTTTGTTACTGTGTATGACATGCTGCTCTTTGGATGCGATATTGATACAAGCAAAATGAAGTCAAAGGAAAACTGTCAGCTGCTGCTGCCCAAGTAGCCAATAGCAGCCTGAGTTTATCGAGGGGTTTGACACAGTGCTAGCCCTGATGTATGCCAGATAACACGCGTCTCAAAGAGAAACATTAGTAATCAGGATCCTTGATTATTTGGAGACAATGATTGCAGCTGGATCTACCTTGTGCATGGATCCTTATTGTTAAGTTTTTCTTTTTTTTTCTCCAGAAAGAAAGAGTATTTACTAAGATGTTCTTGGGGAAAAGAATGCAAGTTTGGAGTATTGAACAGTGGCATATAAAAATACCAGTGATGTCACAAAAGCTCTGCCATGAAGAATTTTTATTGTTGATGAATTGTTACAACCATCTGGGTACTATTCTAATGATTCAGAGGCCTCTGTACGGATGGTACAGATGCTTCTTTTGTTATTGGTGTGATCTTGTAAATAGTTAAAATATTTACCAAGGCACCTCTGAGCCGAAGCTATACCATTTTATTATTTATACCTTTTCAGAGGGACAAAAATGGAGGTGTCCACTAAATGTGATGGATTAGGCTTATAAACAGCCATTATTGCCATCAAACCTCACATGTCAGCTCCCCCTTTTGTGTCTGTGCATTTCTAAGCTAACCAGTGATCCATGCATAAGATAGAAGGTTAAGAATGTGCAGAGAGAAAGGGGGTTGACTCCAAGCAAGATGTATCTTCTGCTGATTAGAAATACAGCTGTAGAAAGGGGAGAGAAAAGAGTTTTTGCAACATGACACTCCCCCTTTCATTTCACACAACTCACTGTTTAGAACCTGCAAATCACTAACTAGCGGAGTCACTTTGCTGTTTCATGTAACTTAGTGCAGCTGCCTTTTGTTTTCCCAAGATAAAAATCAGGAAATGCAAAAAATTAAACAGGACCAGAGAAGAGGAATAGCAGAGGGAATGAGAGGAAAAAGGTTGAGCAAGTGACTTCACAACTTGTTGACAGAACAAAGTACCATTTCGTTATAATTAAGTACGCTTTAAAAGTTAGACAGAAGGGAAAGCTAACAGAGCTTATTCAATATAATTCCTGTCAGTACCTTAAAGCTGAAAAAGTTATTCCTACTCCTAATGCCCATGCAAACTAAGAAATTATTTCCAAAACTAGTAACATCTTTTAAAATGTTTCACTTCTCTCTGAAAATGTAGTTTGTCATAGCATCCTTTCCAAATGTGGTTACCTTGTCACTTGATTTTTTCCTTTTTGACATGAAATACTATTTTTATGCTAAAAGCTTTATGAACATGAACATTCTTTTCAAATTTCAAATAAAAATGGAATAGAGTGGGTTTGTTGATTTTTGGTGTGATATTGCAAAGTAACGTACTATAGTCCAATTGCTTGTGATTTATTTAATGTTATTGTTAAAATTAAGTTGTTTAATATGGAAGTGTGTAACTGCTGAAAGAGGCAAACTGATTAAAATCACACATGATGTTTTAGAGGAATCATGTAAGTGCAATGGTGATATGTTTAGTCTTGGTTTTATGTTACTACATAGCTAATTTCTCTTTTGTCTAAACCAGAAACTGATTGTAGCAAACTATTAGGTAATAGTTTATGCACAACTGATAATCATAGAGTTGCAAACTCGTGGCCTACAGAAAAAAAGAAAAGAAAAAAAAGGATAGAAAATATTTGTCTTCTTTCTAATATATTGTTTGAGAACTTCAAATTCAATGCCACTGTTAGAGCAGCTGGAAACTTTAACAGTGAGTTTACAAAACTGTCCCTTAGAAATAGGTGGTGAGTCTGGAAGTTATGTTTCAATCATTAAATTGTGTGGAATGGTGTCTTCTGACATTAAACCGTGGCTTTGCTTTAATTTATAAAATACTAACAATGGCCAGTCTAGTAGTCAGATGCATTAGTATGCTGGTGCACTGACCATCTTGGCTCTATAAGTACTGTGACCTGAATTGCACAACCAGTGTGGCAAAGGTCCAGGTTTCTGTTGCCACTCCCACTGGGAAAGAAAAAAACAAGCCTGTACGCAATTTATGTCTGCAGTTGACTCACTGTATACATTGAAAAAAATCTCATCAAGAGAATGGCATTCAACCTTATTTTGGTCAAATGTAATCTGTGTCAACAGCATTTAGAAATGCTTAAAGAAAAAGAAAAAAGTTCTTTTTCTAAAACTTACCATCTCAGTGGAGTGGATGTACAAATGTAGATGCTTTTGCATGCAGTAATCCAGGTTACTCTTCTGTCTTGCTGTTACCTAGCATCTCCCACAAGAGGAAAATAACAGTAAAATGACAAAAGCCCAATAAACTTGCATCTAAAGTAAAGGAATATTGTCGTCTCTGACCTCAGAGTTTATACAAATTTCTGCAGGCTCTGATTTAACTGTCTGGAATTAGCATTTGGGAATGTGAAATGAAATTACTCAAAGCAGTGAGAATTTCAAGTCCCGGTTAGTCATATTTAGTGCTTTTATTTTTCTGGGAGTTCTGCTTGATAGCCTGATAGCTAAATAGGCAAAGAAGGTAAATGCTATGCCCCTTGAATCAGATTTTAATTTAGGATACAGTCAGGTTGCAAGAACCACAGCTATGTTGTTTACTACTGTATCCACTAGTAAGGTTTTAACTTTACTCTGTACTCATTCCATTTCTGCAAAACATATAAAGAGGTTCTTGCATACCCTTCAGAAGGCCCCGGTCTTGTGGTGAGTATCTGCAGGTAGTTTCATGCGGATTGCATCCTGTTAAAATCAGTGATGGGATATGGAAATTCTGCCTGCATATATTTTTGCAGTACCAGGTCATGAGGGGCTATTGGATTTTTAGCCTTTCTAGTTTCAAGGAATGGAGATATATGTTTAGGTTCTGTGTGCGATAAGTGTTTTCATTAACATCTCCTAATGACCAGACTATAAATAAAAAGGAAAGTATGAAACAAAAATCTAGGACTGAGCATTGTAGAGGTATTTTCATATTTTATTGTGTTTTGTGAATAAAGGGGGGATTTGTTTGGGAATTTTTTTCATCAGGTAAAAGGCATACATCACTGCACTGATTTGTAGCTTGTCTCTCTTTGAGAGCTTGAAAAATGTTAAAACAAATCCTGCACCATTGTCTCTTTCTGGCCTACAGAGTGAATGTTGGGTTATTCAGTGTCTTAGACCTCCCGTTAGCTGGGCAGAATCTGGAATTCTTCTTGGTTATGATTCAGTGATCATACAGACAAAGTGTACGTTTAAATGAAAAGAGAATTTTATATACCTCTCAACCCTGATGCTGTTACTGATGCATTCTGAATATATGAAGGGGAAGAGGAAAGAGGCTTTTAAAAAAGAAGCCCAAATCCAGACTTTCCTGTAATCTGGTAGGTACTAGTGACTAATATTTCATGCAGACAAAAGCTAGTTAAAACTGACTTGAGATAAGCATTCTTCTGCAATGACTCATCTTTTCCAACAATAATGGAAATGTAGCCCCTGTTTATGAGATAGCTGAAGTGCAAATAGTAGTGTCCATGAAGCTGAGGTTAATTGCAGGAAGGACTTTCATGGTAATTGCTAATAAACAACACTTGTCCTCCTTTGAATCTGTATTATTCTCTGCAGAGGAAGTTAGCTTCTGCAATCTGTATAGAATTTTGAACATTTGCTTAGGAGGTGTAGGCAGTAAGAGGCAGGAATGAATAATAAAAGTCAGCCATAAAAGGATAGGAAGCTGACCACATCTGACATTTTCTCTCTTATAAAATGTAGAATTCTGAACGGTTTACTAAATTCCCACAGATCGTCACTGTCTCAGCATGTAATGTGGTATGACCAAAAAGAAAAAAAAAAGGCCTGCATCCATTCAGAGATTAAAACGGAGAACGAGTTAGTCTGGGAGTGATCATGTCTGCAAAGGGACAGTAAAATATTCTTTTAAAGGCTTCTAGTTTTCGAAGGTGTCTAGAAAGCTGATTTCAGCTTTAAAGGGTGTGTTCTGTGAGAGATTAAAATCGATTATAAATCCACATAGAAGTGAAATAGTAGCAATTAAGCTTGGAAACATACTGCTAGTGTTGTTTTAAACTGTAAAGAAAATACCTATGGAAGTATTTTAAAAGCTATATGATTGTGATATTAATTTTATAAAAGAACTTAAACTGAAACCCCCCTCTTTTGTGTATCATCCTTCTCAAATTCCTGCACATCCGTTGTAAAGTCTGGTCCTTTCACAAGAAATGCCCACAAAGGTCTGTATTGGGAAGGCGCAAAAGGTGACCTGGTCTTAGTCTGTGCTCTTTACAATGCCACATAAGTATCTTTATATTTGTTAAATCAATTAAAAGGACATATGAAAGTTTTTGCATGGCTGACTTATTTTTGTCGTGTGACACAAGTATGAACACATGGGATTTCTTGTCAGTGCAGAAAATACAAGGTAGTTTTTTGGTAAATATCAACAGGTCAGATTTATGATTGTGTGGAAAACAAGTCTCTGTTCTCTTCGATAAAATTATTCAACATTTATTTTAGGTGGTTAATGATTTAAATTCCTTTTTACCACAAGTATTACAACAGTAAAACAGAAATGGTATGCAGCTTTTTTGAGAGATGCAGAGTTCCACTGGCTTAGTGACAGAGCTGTTGGAGCTTATTTGAATGTTACTGTAACCAAAAAATATAGATTTGGTAGTCCAAAATTAATCTACCATAATTCTTATTGCTAACCAGTCTGTGTGTGGTTACATTTTCTTAAAAATTTGAACATTCAGATTGCCTTTGTTTAGGTAGATTTGAACCTGCACCTTTGGACTCCAAGGGGTTGCCTTGGGCTGGAAATATGGGACCTCTTCTACTTAATTAAAATAAACATTTACTGGAGCAGGCACCAAAATCTGCAAGAGGTGGAGCTATACACCGCAACCGGATAATTAACGCATTCGCAGGAAGTGGGAAGTTTAGGCATGTGTTCTCCAAGCGAGAAGGGAAAAAGAAATGAGGAAAGATAATTACTTCCTTTTTGCCATCTTTGTGGATGTAGTTTGTCACGTCCCTTTTTTTCCTTAGGAAGTATCTCAAAATGAAATATTTTGCTTGGTCTTAAGTAAAGAATTTAATGTCAAATATTTTCTTCTGCTGTCATTGAGAAAACATAATTTGATCCAATATTTCAGGCTGAATTCAGTGTATCTTCTCGGGTTTTTTTATGGCCTGAGTGTTCATAGTAATGGTAAATTAATAAGTGAATTTTCGGTAGGAAATGGGAGTGGTGAGTGCTTTGAAGCCTAGCATGCTCCCAAAATCCATCTGCAGACAAAAGTTGTGCTGCAAGCCATAGATCTATTTGCATGAAGATCATAAGCATAAATCATAGATGTGTGTATGACAGGAGGTGTGATAACTGGTGGGGAAAACCAGGGCTATATATGCCACAAAGTACACAGGATACAGTATTGTTTAGGATCCCTTATGTGGATGGATGCTCAGTGGAATGGAGAAAAAGGAGCCTAACTTTTATCTACAATACCTCCAAAAACTGACAACCTTTGGAAGTAGTGCTCCTTAGATTCCCCCAGAGAAGCTTGCCAGGGAGAGCAGATACTGAATAAAAGACAGTGGAAGAGAGCGAGAAGGCTTCCTGCCTTCGCCTCTGCCTGGCCCTCTCCTGGAAGTGCTTTGCTGGGGTGTATCAGACACCCCATGTTAGAGGGGTTACAGCTCCCAGCACGTGCGTACAGGGCCATACTATTACCAGGGCATGGAGGCAGAGAGAATCTCAAGTATATTATATAATTGCCTCCAATAATTGTAAATTACCCTCTAACAGGCTTTCAATTTTCAAATCATAGATAAATCTTTGAATTTAGTGAAGGCATCCCTCTTATGCTAAGCACTAAGAACATACTGTACCCTTTATTACCTCAGATTTTGTAATAATACTTAGTTGTTCAGGAGTGATCACATAATTGGCCTGTAATATGTGAAATTTTGGCTTCCTAAGCCATCAAGAAGCTGCACTGTGTTCTGCCTAAATACATATTAAGTGATTTACAAAATTACAGCTATGCAATTGCCTAGGGCTGCAGAGTCTTCTAAAGAGCAAAAAGCACAATCATGAATAATGTACAAATATGTATTTTTATTGTAGCCTCCTTAACAGTGCTCTTTCTGACATTTTCTCAGGTTTTTAAAATGAAAACTGTTTTTTCATTAAATTTACATTAAATGGATATTTTAATGAAATAATTCCTGTTTCATAGAAGTAAAATGAACTGCACACAGTTCTGTAAAAGGTGTAAGTGGAAGCTTCAGCATGAAGCTTGGAAAAACAGATGTTTGTGAAGCTGTTGCTCACAGCTTAATGCAGGTATCTTTAAGGGAGACCTGTAGAGCATGTCAGAGTCCTGTGCAGGCAGTTCTAATGGAGTTTGAGACAATAAAATATTTTTATGCCTTGAAATAAGTATATAATCATCTTGTTAACATGATTTTACTTAAGATAAATGGAGAGTGGTCAGAACAGAAGGGTAATTAATAGTGACCTTGGAGAAAAAGCTTCAGTTTGCCTTTGCCCCAGCCACATACCAGACCTGTCTCACACAGCCAGGCCAAAACTCCAGGTGGCACAATACTGGTTTCATAAAACTTCTGTGACTGAAACATTCACACGCTACTTTTTGCCTAAATCACATTTGAAAAACTAGGCTTTCTCAGAGCGTAAATCTGGACAGAACCTGAGTGTAAAATTCCCTGGTATATTTTATGCTGCAAACACAGAATTCTCTGCTCCAATAATATAAACCCCCATTTTTTATCTCTTTTGAATGGAGTGAATTATTTGGCACCTGAATAATGCAGCAGCAGGGCCAAAATTAACTCCTTCTTCACCAGAAATCTTGTCGCTAAGAAGTTGTCATATTGCATGTGACTGTCAAATAAGTGGAGAGAGCAGTTCACAAATCAATTTACATTTATAACATACATTGTTATAAAAACAAAAAGATTCTGTTAGACCCACAGACTCAAGTAAACCAAGTTCCCACCAGTTCCATAATCACTGGAGTCCATTATCACTGATTTTATTTGGATGGTATACCTGGCCTGCATCTCTCGGTTGAAAAACCTCCAGGGACTATTTGGAAAATGGGTTAGAATTCAAAGTGAATTGGAACCATTAACGTAACCATTAAGTTTAGAACTTAAGCAAATGCATAAACTGGGTAAAGTAAAAATACAGGAAAGTTGAAAGTGAAACATTTCAAAATAATTGGAAATCATTTCAGAGGTATCAATATTACTTTGTAAATGTCAACAGTTTTATTAAAATCATTATTTTTATGAAATGTTGGGTTCTATGATATTTTTAATAATTGTGGCAGAGATCAGAATTATGAGGTTAGCTTGCATGTGTCTCTTATATTCCTTTGAATCTCTTTTTCACCTTTCTGTGACTGAGTGTTGATATTTACCAAGAATTTTAGGTAGTATCGAAAAGCCCAGATGCTCACATCCATGTTTTTCAATAGAGGATCTCATTAGACAGTGTTCTAGTTGGCTGTGCATTATTATCATATTGTAAGTACTTAGTAAACCTGTTACCCATACATATATCAGAAATTACTTTTTGTAAAGGTCCTGAAACTACCCGAAATTTAAGTGCAAAAGATGCTGCTTCTACCACTGCCACTGTCCTGATGTAATATAAT
The DNA here is from genome assembly GCF_000687285.1 of Phaethon lepturus. Taxonomy (NCBI): domain Eukaryota; kingdom Metazoa; phylum Chordata; class Aves; order Phaethontiformes; family Phaethontidae; genus Phaethon; species Phaethon lepturus. The sequence continues at coordinate 232,124 of NW_010513963.1, forward strand.
CTTCTGTATACTATAGCTGAAGCTGAACAATGTGAACCAAGTTATGAACATCTCTTCACCTCTGACCATCACACTGTGTGCTCAAATATTGAGGCGAGCATTTAAACAATATATTAAAAAAACCCCAACATGTACTTAAGTTACATGAAAGCATAGATGTAAATGCATTTCTGTTTTCCAAGTATTTATTAACATGCATCTTGTCTTCATTGTAGTCTACTCCTTTTTGAGTTCTCTGTCATGCTGATGTACTTTCGTTTCTAAATGGCTTTCATTCCTCGCAACCTTCTTGTTTTCCTAATTCTTTCTTCACTACTTACTTTTTATAACTTATAATATTCATATATTTTCCTTTATGTAGATGCCTGGTTTCTTTCCTCTTTTTAGTAATTATTGTTATTATTCTCACTAGTGGAGATATGTAGAGGGGAAAAAGTTCACAGGAATGTTCATTTTTGCTTAGCAAATACATAGTCCTCTATATTTGTAGCCTCCCTCCATTACCTTTTAGAAAGATTAGAATGTGTTTATTTCATTTATTTGTGTAAAGCTGCGTAGAATTTAAGGGGAAAGAAATGTTGCTCAAAGAAAAACACGAGACCATGGTGTGCAGAAAAAGAATAAAATTTGAAAAGGTTTTCTGCAGCTACCTAAACTAATATATAGTGCCCAGTAGAATAAATCCCTATGCAGAGCTACTACTGCAAACTTATTCCCCTAGTACTTCTATTAGAGCTACTATTATTTCTTCCTTTAAATTGCAGTCTCAGCTTGTTTGAGACTATCCAATACAAGTCAGAGTTTTCTGTTGATAATTTTTACCACTGTGGCTTAGGTATATATATATTAGATTCATAATCAATCAAAAAAAATCCACTGTCAGAAATAGATTATTTGTTTAAACTAATCATCATTTAAATAAGCAATAAAAAGTAGCTCTAATGTCAGGGAAAGCTATTAACCACCAGTTGGGAGCCCTTCTTAATTTGAAATGGACATGAGGCCTGGATAAATTATCTGTGTTTTGGTTTCCCTTCTGACATTTCATCTGTGTGGCCAAAAGAGTACTTGTTTGTTCAAACCATGCCTGAAGTGATGGGATGTTGCTTATTTACTGTAATGTAAACAAAAAAGAATTATAAACGATCAAAAAGATCAAAATATAACTGTTTAGTTTCACATGCCTAAGCATAACGAAGTTTTTAGGACAGCAGAAGGGTGGAGAATGGGAATTTCCTGACTTTCAGTCCTGAGCTTTTCGTTGCTTTGGCTGATAGCCCCCGTGGAAATGACATTAGAACCCGAACTGAACAAAGCCCTGTTCAGTTATGGGATGTTATGAGGATGCTAGGCAGGCATTCCACATTGGGATGGAGCCTCAGTAAAGGGCAACCTGGCAACCTACATTTGGGATTTTTTTTCACATATTTATGACAGACTCTAATGAAATTAAATTTTTCCCTGTTTTCTTTTTTGTTGTTGTTGTTGTTAAAGGATTGGTGAGAATTTTCTTCAGTAAGTCAAGAGATAGCTTTATTTGCATTATGGTATTTTAAGAATTAATATATTTAAACCTGAAAATTATAGTTTTCATTTATCAACTGGGTTATTAATGTTAGACATTTGGTAACGCCGTGAAAACAATTTCCTGTAATTATTTAGAGGTTAGTGGTAATTTTTGAGGTCTCCAAGAAAGGCAAAGGCACATCTATGCTGTTTCTCGTGAGTGGCTGTACCTGTTTTTTTAAGATCAGTCTTTGCTATTCTGTGCAGTGTTATTTCCTTAGCCTTAGACTGGCTTGATCCTCAGGTGCAGCTTTTCTGTGCTGTTTAAAAAAAAAAATAGAAATGGTTCCATCCCCATTTGGTTTTGTTGGCCTCTTTCTGAGCTGTTTAATGGATAACTGGTTTGGTTTATTTATCTGACGGGGTTTCTTCATATTGTTTCAGGTTATCAGCACTCTTGTGGATCATATTACAGCTTGCGCTCGGATTTGACCCTCAGTAGGGTTCACTTTAAATCAGATCCTTATCATTAATGCAGTGATAAATAGAGATGCTTTGGAAGCAGTATACAGATTATTTATTTAGTGCCTCTCTGTATCATGTTTTATACAACCAGGGATCAATGTCAGACCTTTATGGATATAGCTTAGGTTGCATTCAGTAACTACAACCTAAAGCCCTTTAAATAATGTTCATTTAATAGCTGACATTTTTATGAAATAAGTCTGCAAGGGGGGAAATGTAATATTGCTCTACAGTGAGGAAGATTTTGATTTTTAGTTTCATCCCAAACATGGAGGGATGTTTTTAGTTTAACAACTGCCTCTGAAGTCCCCGCTTTAAAAAATAAATAAAAAGGGAGGCAAATGCTTTTAAGGAAAAAATTGAGTGCTCTACCACAGGGGTGACCCTGGGTTATTGCTTTTGTAATGATACTTTTTGGGAGGTTCTAAATAATTTTGTGGTTTAGGATCTCTCATTCCTAAGTTTTTCCCCTTGTAAGTCTTGCTGGTCCTCTATGTCATAAGTGATTTTCTTTTTTGTTAGATAAATTTAGGCTGAATTAAATATATTTTCCCGCTTTCAATGTTAACTTCACTTCGTAGTTTTATAACTTTCTGTAATACTTGTTCTCAAGTCTTGCTCTGAAAGACGGCAGATTTGTAGTCTGTGCATTTCCTATCTTGGTTGTATTTGCATTAGTTTTAAAGTCTCCTTCTAAGCAGAGAGCATGTAAACTTTAGAACGAAGAAACATTTTTCTCTTAGAATCATCAGAAGTCTTTTCGCTATGTAACCAGTGAATTGAACTATTGCTAGGTAAATTAAGTAATTCACTTAAGCTTTTATGTTGATACAGACCATTTTTAAATATGACTTTTTAAAGCCATTTAATAGGCATATAAATAGAAGAGGGGTGCCCAGGGGAAAAATGTACAAATTTATGTTTTAGCAAAAATCAGATACTTAGGTTTGAAGATATATCATGGGTAAAATTGGATTCAGATTTGAGCATAAGTACCAAAATCTCAAGACTTGTTCTGATAACATTTCAGCCCATACAGTAGAAATCCTAAGTATTCAATGCATTCTTGAATATTTTCTTCCTACTTGGAAATAAAATCTGTATCAGTGGGTTAGGTTATTTGATTCAGTCAGAAGTCACCTTTCAAAAAGAAAAGAGAAAATATCAAAAGTATTCAGAACTGTGGAATTGTTTTGAGATTTGCAGCTGATGTATTTAATCTTCCACATTGTCTTACTGTAGAAATGTGCTCTATAACGTATTAAGCATTTGAGGTCTAGTACATTCAAGGAAAGTAGCTATAGCGATTTTGTTACCTTCTCTGTTTTCTTCCACTTGTAATTTCAGTCCAAGCTGGGAATCGTATGGCTAAAATGAAGAGAAAAACAAAACTGAAACCAAATTTAAGTCCTTCAGAGCTTTCATTAATCTGCAAGGCCTTCCGTCATATTAGCCATATCTATTTCAAAGTTTATCTGAAAACCCATAACCTCCTTTAAATGCTTGTTTCTGTAAGAGCTATGAAATACTCAGCCTGGTACATTATAGCTTATGCAAACAGGGATAGTGACTATTGCAGGGAGCTAGCTCCAAGCTGTCATGCTCTGTTTAAGCAGCTAGGGAACAACTATCCTCAGGGAAATGTGATGGGTGTTAGGTTAGACTGAATGATGCAAGAGATTTATATTGCAGTGGTAGTCCTTAGTATTTTATGCCGACCATAAGATGGTTGTGTACTTTTATCAGAATCAAATTTTTATTCCATTGGAAAGTTGGAGAGATGCTCGTATTATTTACTTTGCATGGCCTGTATAATTCCTCTTATCTTGTGTTGCTGTAACAGCATGAACAAATACTAAGAAAAAAGTCAAACATTCATTACAAAGTTATAGTTATCTTTACTTTCCTTCTTTCTTGCATATTAATCTTACAATCTGTTAGCCTTTTGTTTCTAGAGTCTTGATTTTTGTTGCAGTTATTAGCAATAGAAGAATACTAGACCAAGTCAGGTTCTGTGAGATGTTTGTACTTCTTTAATAGATTAATGTATTTTATTGTTTAATTGGAGATCTGTTACAGGAGAATGGTACGTCCGATATAACAGTCTTTATCTTGGAAAGGATGAAGTGGTGTCTTTCAAATGGATCCAAGGAAATATAGGAATACTTTACAATATAACTTTTGAAATTGCTGAAACACATTTCTTTATAAATGAAGAAAGAATAGCTGGAATTGTGTGGATCCATCCAAATACTGAGGGTTTAGTTGGTATACTGTATTCCTCCTGAACAGGAAAACTGGAGGTACATGATTCATATGAAGTGTTTAAAGAAAATTTAAACAGAATGCATTCCTATTAAGCAAAGTGTTAATTCATTTATCTAGAAGTAATCCAAAAGAAACAGTTATCATCTTGGTTACATGTGTTCTGATACTGTGAACTGTATTATTGCATGTTTGTGAATACGCTTAATAGCTAACTTAGCTGGATTCCAAAAATATTATTGAAATTACTGCTTTATTCATTTCTCTATGACTTGAAATTTCAAAATCTCTTAAATTGTGGGCATTTGGGGAGTGGGTGTGGGTTTGGGGGTTGCAGGGTGTGGGATCTTTGTGAGAAAAGAGAGTATCTTTTTATTAGACTGACTGGTTCTTTTGGCAGGGGGTGAAGATATGGACTTTTTCTAGGGGGAAAAAAAGCACTTTTTTTGCTCCTTTTTTTTTTTAAACTTCATTTTTCAGAAGTACTCCCTTGCCTCTTTCCATTTATATTGGCCCCTCTAATAAAAGATATTAATGAATTCACTGTGGTTCATCTTACATCCTTGAACATTATGGTTAAAACACCACTACAGCACTTATTTTTAGTCATCAATGGTTTTATATTATGTTGTTTGTCTTCGTAAGTCTCCACATAAAGCTCAGAATTACTCCAGTGATTGATAATCCAGATTTCAAATACTGTCTTGTATAAACGTCACTTCCAGGTCGTTATTAATAAAGCATGTACCTATGTGGAAGTACGCATGCCTGTCTTTGTTGCTGGCTTCTGTACATGCTCAACAGTATCAAGTATGAAGGAGCGTTAGATGGGTATTTACCTGTATTATCTGTACTTGTTGACATGTTAATTGGTCTAAATGGATCTTGACAAATACTAACTTAATGATAACTAAGTGCAACAGATGGATAATAAAGGAGTCTAAAAACCTAAACCCAGATTTTCTCAGTAAAGACTGAACTTACTATGCAGTAGGCTTTCTGTTACAGCTCGTTATTAGATTAAATGCTACTGTTTGCAAAACTGCATTGTTTTACTTTTCCTGACATATTTTGTTCATTTGGAAGTGAAAATGATCATACATTTTGAATAAGGCAAGGGGAAGGTATAAAATCAGACAAGGATCTTATGAACTTTTTGGTTTTGAGTATATTTCTTCTGAATATTTGAGAAAGATTGGTTTGCACAAAGATCTTATTATGATGTGTTAATTCAAGTCTTATACAGTGAAATGAGAGAACATCTTTAAATTTTCTTGTTGCCAATGACCAGGAGTTTTGAAACTGCTACAATATTAAGAAGTGGGAGATAAATCCCAACATGCAGTACAGGCTTGTCTTTAAGGTGAAAGATATACTGATGGGCTTTAAATCCCACTTTAAAGAGGATGATGTATTTAAATCTGGATGCAAGGAGGAAGGGCAAGAACTTCCCCTGAATGACAGTTGCTGATATTCTCTCAGTGTTACTAGTCCTTACTTTTACTCAACACCCCTTAATTATTAATTAATATTGCTCTGTTGGCTTGGAACTGAAATACCTATAAATCTCCATTTAAAGGAAAGTTACTAAACAATAGAATAGAGAAATACAAACATTTTCATTCATATCAAACATGCTGTGTAGCATGTTGTTTGCAGTGCTAAATGCTGAAACGCTTCGCAAAATCGTCTTATGGGTTCTTACGATTTGGGGTCTGGAAGTAAGTGCCAGAAAACCATGTTTAAATAGAATTAGGGATTTGACAGTCCTTGACAACAGCCAGGCAATTATCCACATTACCCTACATACTGGCCCACACCATGCAGTCCTCATGCCATCAAAACTGTTGCTGAGCTCCAGAGAGATCCTGTCTGCTTAAAACCTGGCCTGTCAGTCCGTCTCAGGCTGGGATTTTCACAGGAGTGTATAAGACTTGAGCACCCAGTTGCTGTTTAAAGAGCTTTAACAGTGTTCTGCAACTGTTTGTGTAAGGAGCCTGCAGCTCACTAAAAAAATTTTGCCACTTTTCCAAATATACCTGTCGGAGTACAGCTAGATACTTCATTCAGAATCAGTCAACAGAGTTAGGAGGAGAAGAGTTGGGCACCATGAGTACCTGCACCTGAAAGTAGCTGGGAAATGGAGGTAAACTGCGTACTGGAAGCTCTGCTCAAGGCAGAAGCCAACTGATGTGGTTTGCAACTGATGAGTGACTCCCCCTTGATTAAAACCTTTGAATCTGTTCTTGTTTCTGCTGACATTGGTACTTACTTAAAACGTCAATATGAAAGGTTGGTGCAGATTAAAGATAGCAGTATATAGCATATGTGGAGGGTGTTTGTTGATGCATCTGCAGAAATTTTAGAGCGCTTGTCCAGTGTGCTACATTAAACCTAGTGTATTACTGATCCATCATCTTCTGTCTGACCCGAGGCTTCAGAAGTAGGTGAATGAAATGCACAAGCCCTCTTACATCGTGACAGTGGCATAATCTCCATATGGAAAAAGGGAAAATCTTTCCTAAACCCTAAAAGCCAGTTAGATTCTACCTTGATGATTATCTGATGACCCAGATCTTAGATCCTCAGCTTACACCATATGAATTCCAAGCAGGTCTTTTGACTTTAAGTTACTCTTGGGCACACTTACAGTGTTGTCTCTGGGTTTTTTCAGCGTCTCTGGTACATTTTCTGTTTCCTAGTCTCTAATGTTATCACTTCTAGAAGCAAGATCTGCAAATTCAGCTTCCCAAGGTAGCCAGAATTTGGTCCCGAGTGTGACGTTCCTGTACAGTTCACAAACCCACAGTATCTTTGGCCAGCGTCAGCTGTGAGCATACTGATTTAAAGGTTTGCCTCCTGCCCTGTGAGAGTGGTTACAATATAGAGTCAGCCTTAGCAAAAGCGTTTCTAAGAGTAGTCACCTGATCACCAGTCCACAAAAGTGATCTTTAAGGTGATTGATTCTGAGCAGAACATTGCTGAAGTTTAGTGATTTTTTTAATCTGGTCACCTTAACAATTATTAGACTAAAGCTAAGTAAAGATGATGGCAGATAAAGACAACAGATCAAAATTTAATTTTGCAGCTGAATTCTCTTTGAGAATCTTTATAAAATTTCTTTACAGAATCTTTATAAAACTATATTATATGGATTTCTAGGATGTCATAATCCTAGCAGTACCCTTAATGTTCAGTTTAGAAAAATAATTGTAGGAATCTCACTTTTCTTTCTGTAAATGTGTCGCTTTTAGAAATGTTTCTAACTTCTGAACATTTTCCCATTTTTCTACGCTTACTGCTAAAAAAAAAACCCCAAACAACTAATTAACTTTGGTCTTTCTTTGCTAATAAGGATTCAATAAATTTTTCTATCTATAGGTTTTCTTTTAAAAATACTAAAATTAAACTTCAAAGTGTAATGAGATTTTTTGCCCGTTTCATAAAACCAAAGTTTAAAAAAAATGCTACTGATTTTATTGGGATGAAATGACACCTTTCAGTTTCATGTATGTATGCATGTATATTCTCTGCTCCATCACTCACTGGATTTGTAGGGTAAACACATTCAGGTCTCCCTTCTGAATCAAGCAGAGTCATTATTCAAAGATATGTCTCCAAAGTATGTGATTATCCTGGATAGTCCTAGCTGTTTTGGAGGTTGTTTGCATCTGACTAGACTCCAGTGCATGCTGAAAGATTTTCCTTGGTTAAAATTTTGTTTGGTCTGAGTAGACAAGAATTTTCAGGTTTTTCCTTTCCTTTTGGGGGAAAAAAAATGTTTTCTCAAAGAAATTATTGAGGAATTAGAGATGAAAGTAATATCTCATTTTAAAGAAATAATACTTCTTACTTCAAAGTGACTGTTAAAGAAAGGATTAACCTTTCTGGTTCCAGCAGGCATTCACGTATACTGTTGCAAAAGTGCGTGATATCTGAGGAGTTATTTCAGCCTTTTTCTGAATAGTGTAGGAAACTAACCTGGAAACCAATTAATTGACTAAATGCTCAATTTGACATTGATATCAGTTTTGATATGGAAAATTGTACTTGGTTTTACCTTTTCTAGACTTTATATTCATATTGTCCTGGCAAGTTAGTGTTCGATTTTTGTATCCCTAGGAACAGATCTAACAGATACATATTTACGTATCTAACATTTGTTAGCATATTGTTTGGAAGAAAAATATTACATAGATTACTTTAACAGCTGTGTAATGTCGATTCAATCTTCAAGTTCTTAATTACCATTTGTATTTTATATACATCATAATCACTATTTTCTTCATTATCTTCCTTTAAACTTCTCTCAAATGCAATTGTGCTAGGTACATGTACTTTGTTTTACCAAATAACCTGGGTTTATATTTTAAAATTATAAATCTTTCCAACCGTAATTTTTTCTTTCATATTATCCTCTTTCGTATTCTTTCAGTCTCTCTAAATTAGGCCACCTATGAAAACGCTGGCAGGTAGTAAGAAAATAAGTGTTTAATGAGTGAGGGAACTATTTTAGCAGTCAGGAAAGGGAAATTACAGCATATGTAATAGAACAATCATTACTTTTATAAAATTCAGTATGAAATTGTTAATGTCTCTTGACAGTTCTTTAGTAATTAAGATTTCATCTTGATTGTCTTTCTGTTAACAAGAAATGATATGATGGTTAATATTGTTTAAATCACAGTGTTAAGTGAATGAAAAATCATAGTGTATAATCCTCTGGATAGTATTTGTTAGAACCTTTAATATTTTACTCAACTCAATTTAGAAAAATGCTTTTTCATTAAATTGTAAATGTAAGTTTATAAAATTGAAATTGCCTCTTGGTAATATTATATTAATGTAAAATATATATAAACACACATTTATATACTTTTTTAGCTCTGGAAAAATATATAAACCTGTATAAACTAGGGCTAATTATGAGGTATGGCTAAAAGCTAGACTTTCAGACTAATTGATAATCCAATGAAACTCAGTATGTGTTAAAAACATTCGTAACAAATGTAATTGCTCAAAAACATGTTTATGAGACAAGTAGACAGTTATTTTATCATTATTGTAGCTGAGATAGCATTTCACGTTAGAAGTAATCTAGATAAGAAACATCAAGGCAATAATCAGGCTAAGCAGGTGCTTACTCGGAGGATAAAGCATGTCATGAAAATCAACCTCCCATGGAGCTAGAAGAGAAGGGTTTACAACTATTGGATCTTGTCATAATGATGCGTGACAGAAAGACACAGCCCTCCTAGCTAGAAACCACCCAGAGAACTATGGACGGCACATTAACAGAAATAATCCTAAAATATGAAAATGAGCTAGCATCAACAGAAAAAATTTACTCAATTCATTTCGCAAAAAACACCACAAGTAAGGTCATTTGGCAAGCATACTGTGCTTAGATTTAAGCAATGTAAGTTAAATTTATGACTTTTAGGACTTACTTTGTGACTATTGGAAAGTCACTTGGTGCTAAAATCTGTTACAAATTCCTATTGTCCTCAAAGGTTTAAAATCAGTTTCTTGCCTTGAGTGTTTTAGTTCCCCAAACGTAAAACAGGAGTAATAGCCATTTTCTGTCATGAAGGCTTGTCAGAAGGATTAATTCATTAATATTTTAACTGGTATAACATAACATGGTGATGACACAAGCATATTTGTACAGTATGATAAAAAAGTTACATTTTAACAGATCATTTAAGAAAGGGAGAAGAAAAAGTCAGTATCACAAACTGAAAGCATTCCCAAAAGAAAATTATGGTTCTCTGATTCAATAACTTTATTCCCAGCATTAGTTAGTGATACTGTATCTGAGGCAACCCACCTATCATTAATCACACTGTTGAGTCCTGTTTCGTGTTCTTTTCAAAAATTACTAACATGTTCTGTCCATGGATACTCAAATATACAAATTATTTCTAAAACCTCCCTCTAATTTTGATATTTTACATTCATTGCAAGGTTTTAAAGAGACTTTTCAATAACTTTGTTCCAAACACTGTTGCACAACAGTGAACACATTCTCAGATAAAAAGTGGAAAGCAATGAGTACTTACGGTATGTAAGGTACATATGTATAAAAATCAGGAGGGTTACTACAGGAACATACAGGCTTTCACTATCAACCATTTAAAATCAATTTGAAGGCATTTGGAAAGCATTTTAAAGAGCAACTAGGCATCAATAAAATTTAATTAATTGGGTCTATGGATGCACATGTAAATTGAGTGTTAATTGTGCTAGCAATGCTTTTCCATTAAAAATTAAAGTCATGATTAGTAACAAAAAAAAAGCGCCGTTGTTGTTCCATAAACAAATCTCATTTTCTTTAATCGTTCCCCTACTTTAGATAACAATCATAATTCTCCATTTGCTTAGTTAAATGTGAGCATCACTGCTGCATGGGAAAGACAGATCGACTGCCAGTTGTTTTAAGATATCACAGAAGTATCATTCAAAGCTTTTGATACAATTTTTTTTAAATCACCTTATCCCTCCTTTGAGCAAGAATGGAAAGTTCTTTTCTCTTAATATCATGCAGACAACATTTTAAGGAGAAAAATGAGTTTGTCAATCATATTTTTATAAAGAAGGATTTAATAGTAATATGAGGATTATTGGGGTAACCTATTTTAATTTATTTACCTATAGGTCTGCATATACACAGACAAGAATTAATATGAGTGTCAATTCAGTTTAAGTTGTAGCTATTTGAATCTTCAGTTCCATTC
>NW_010513963.1:243187-248444 GCF_000687285.1 Phaethon lepturus
ACTATGCTTTAAGAACACATACAAATCAAGGAGGGGTGGGGAATAAATAATGTGTTCAGTTCTTGGAAGAAAGTCAACAGATTTCAGGAGTGAATGTTAGCATGCTTGTCAAACAGAAATGCATCCACACAAGTTGGACTGAGGCTTCTACAGTGTGAGTTTTAAGAGCAAGTCCTCACCTTGTGTAGTGCTGTGGTATCTCCATCGTTCTGGATTCCGTTCCCAGGTGGGCAGCTTGGGAGTTAGGAATTGGAGACCCTGAGTTTCATTAGCCAGACCCTCTGAATGATTTAGGCACTCACTATCCAGTTCCTCCAGCAAAATGAATATGTCACTTCATTATCTCGCTGTTGTAAAGATATAAACACCTTAAAAAACGGCAAGTACTCAGGGACGAGGTAGACATGGTTACCATACAAGTAGAGAGCAACGGTATTACTGTCTTTGAATATTATATGGAGGACAATGATAAAAAGAAATATTAAAAAGACAGGAAAATCAAAAGAATCTGAACCAATACACTCCAAGGATTCTGAATCCAAATCTTAACTCATCTGTTTATTTATACCAGCTTTATTGGCAGAGCATCACTTAACCTGTGGAAAAGGTATTCTCAGTTCGCTTTGTTCCTCCATATGAAGAAAAACATTAGGACAAATCAGCTTGTGACCACAGATTTTTCATACCAATTGTTAACTCTTGCATTTTATCTAGAGCTTAGATTGCGGGTGAACTTTAAGATTATACTATTCTAAAAGTCCAAAGCAATTAAACCAGCCCAAGTAATGTCTCACTAAAATCTAAAAAAGGACATGAGTGCATAAATGTAGTAGAGGAAGTGGCCAAATCGTAGTTGTTTTGTATTTATCCATGCATTTTATTTATAACGGCCATAACAATGTACTTCTCTGAAGCACATAGAGACCTGTAAATTTGTGGGTCTAATAGATTTCGTACTTTGAAACATGACCAAAGTGCTTAAAGATAGCATAATGATTATATATTTCCTGTAGACAACAACCCCAAGAAATTTGTGCATCTGACTGTGAGAAGTGGCTTGTGCCTTTTCACTGCGGTTTGGAGGGCAGAACTCGCAAATTCCGTATGAATGACTGGAAAACAGCACAGAAGGCAGTATCAAGAATAAAGTGAGCTACTTGAAATCCTGGCAGCCAAGTCTGCACTGATCATTTGGCTGATCCCAGAAGTGTCTGTCCACTAGAAGATTTTCAGTGCACACAGATGTTCAAGTAGGGCTGGACTGTGTCTTTGTCTTACCTGCTCAGATAGGAAAGTAAAGGCTTTCCATACTGTGCATTGCCGTGCACCTACGGTACAGAGCAAATCCTGCTTATTTCCCACTATTCTGTGATTTAATGCTGCCAGTTGGTTAGGAGTAACTTGGTTTTAATTTCCTTCTTGCACTCGGTTGCAAGTAGACAAAAGAAAGTGTCTTTTGGAAAGCAGTGGTAGCTGACTTTGTTAGGCATGGGGTAAGCAAACATTTTGGAACAGGCTGAAGAATACTGGGATCCTCTAAAGAATCCTGCCTGTAACTGCCCCCTCCTCCCATGTCAGATAAAATTTGCAAGCATGCTTTCAAGCAGCTTAAGTCTCCTCCTAATCTTATAAGAGAAATGGAACTATTTGTTGTTGCTTATATCTACAGTGGTTTCTGTCTCCTCTCTGTCATGTGACCCAGATCCTAAACCTCTTTGTAAACTTCAATTAAATGTTTAGCCACAGATTGGGGGATGTGTTTCATACCAGCTTTGGTCAGTGTGCTAGCATGTTTTGAAGAACAGTGATTTGAGATGATAAAGAAAGTAGGTGGAAATTTTTTTCGGATGGACTTCCAGTTGATTTGATAGGTTCCTGTTTTCACACACCAGTCATATTTTTATGAGTGCAAATCATTACGCATTCAAAACTAGGACACAAATTTAAGTCTCCTTTTTGTTCATGTGAGCCTTGTACTCGTTAGCATTCAATCAGAATGGATTAAGTGGTGAGGAAAGAAGGTAGGACTTGCACTAAATAGCAATGATGAGATGAGAAACCACAGTTTTGGTTTTGAAGCTTTGGGGATTTGGGCTCTTTTTTCTTTCTTTCTTTTTTTTTTTTTTTTTTTTTGCTCCCCCTCAATCCAGTCTGTTACTTTTGGGTTGAAATATCATTACTCTGGGACCTTGCTGTCCTGCCTAACATTTGTTCATTTAGGGCAGATTTACGGCAGAGGGAAAAGGTTGTGTTTGAACTGTCAGATAACTGTTAACTGTGCTGCAACTTCTTCAGCTTGAGCAAGTTTTTTCCAAAAACAATCATATTGATTTTTATACAGCTGTGGGCAAGTGGTAGTTTCTCTTTCCTGTACATCTTGATTGATTTTTATTATTTGAAAATTCTGATAACTGCGTACGACTGGATTTGGCAGAATGTTGTGAACAGGAATCTGTTCTCTTGTCTTGGATGTTGAGTGAGAAATTTTGTACAAGTTTTTACTTCTTCATGGTTGTTTTTACTTCCTAATAATTGTGAGGGCACTTATTACACTAGTAGTGATAGATAAATCTTCCAACTCCATTTCTAGCTCTTTTATTAGAACTTAAAATGCCTTTAGAAAATTATAGACTTTTACACTTTGTAAATGTGAAGATCAGTCCATATTCCAAAGTAAAAAAGTAGTTTTCTTATGGAAATAGACTTATTTTGTTTAGAATATGTACTGTCCCATGCTTATTTCCATCACAGTAATAACTAAAGCTAGTGAATCTCAAGATAGTCATTTTCTGTTAACAAGACCTGTTTCCACAAACTCATTTCTTCAAATGTTATATTAATTTTGGTTACTGTGTTGAGTTTTAAGTGTCACAAGCCAAAGTTATGATGCATAACGGATATGAAGATGAGACACTATTTCACTGTGGCAGATAAAAGGGTGCTTTTGATCTAAAAACATTGGCAAGGTAGTTCAATCAGTGCTAAATAAATAAATTTTCAAAATAGATTAAATCTTAACAAATTGTAATAATGTTTCACTAGCAGTAACGTTATGACAGGCTAATACTACATAGTATAACATATTTTAATGCATGTCAAATGACATATTCAGATATAATGTGCCAAGAATGGTATTCTATAATATGCATTACTCCTACAAAGACCTATAACAGAAAAGTAATGATAAATCTATACAATGAAAGTATCCATTACTGCTCTCTGAAAGAGAACGCAAGTATATGATTGATTACAAACCAGATATTTTTGAAAATTCATTTAATGGGAAATTTAAAAAAATAATTGGGAATGGAATTCCTCATGGGGAATGAATACATTTCAATAAACTGAGTGTTTAATTTAAAACAGAAATTCCAAGATTGAACCTGGCTGTGCTGGGATCTGTCATTAGGATGGGAATTTCATTTTCATATTAGATTAATAAATGCAAAGAGAGACCAATCATGTGAGACAATTGCCACAATCTCCTTTCAAACTCAGCTACTGTATTTGTTCAAGATATCAAGAAAAATCTCATTCAGTTAGCAATTGAACACACAGTAAGCAGATCCCGGTTCTTGCTGTCTGAAAATACATGAAGGGAAGACCAGGGAAAAGTTGGAAATGTTGAAGCAGTTTTCATATAGAGCAAAGAGGCATGATCCAAAACTTTGTTTATTCTCAACATAATGTCCTATTTTATGAGGCTGTTTCTAATTTATTTACTAATATAAAAAGGCCCATCATGAGAAATACTTGTTTTCCTTCTTATCAACTAACTCACAAGCTGAGTGAGTTTCAACAATCATAATAATTTCCTTGATAACTGCACTGTACTGATGGCTGTTTGATGCTCTTCTGCAGGTGGTATCCCATGCTGGTGACTCCTCTCATCTGAGTTGTATCTTAGTTCTGTATTGTACTATGAGTTTGGATAGTGTTAAAATTGATAATAATTTCAAGTATCCTCTGACCTAGAAGGCATATTACCTTCAAGAGGAAATATCAGAACTTTATGAAATCTAGTAAGAGAAAAATGACAGGGAGGAAAAGCTGCTGATGTTTGTTTTTCTCATGCAGCTTTGCTTGTGTCAGGTTTCAGGCCTTGAATGCTTTTGGTTTGTCCATGTACTTTTTGTTTGTTAAACTTCAATGTGCTTATCTAACTTCCTAATCTCCTGTGGGGATTTGATAACCTTAGTGGTTTTTTCATGCTGCTCCTACTGCCTTTGCCATGATTAATGGGATAGACCACTAAACTGGCCACCTCCAAAATTATGGAATGTGTTAATCAGATGGGCAGATGACCTCAGGGAGTGCAATGACCCTTAGGATCAAAGGTCAAATTTAAACAATATGACAAATACAAGGATGTTGTCGTTTCAAACTAAAAAAGGGTAAATAGATAAAGGGTAACTTGAGAGTAACTTACATATTTCTTGCAGGTTTTATGTATACAAATTAACTTTTACCATTAAATAACAAGTAATGTATCTTCTGTGGCTTGCCATATGAGGTCAAAGTTACAAAGAACACAGGATTTGGTTTCAGTTCCAGTGTTTGGTGTAAAACAACCTGTTATTTCTGTACCTTCATTTTCCTCTCTACAAATATTACATAATATGATCCTTCATAAAGCTGTTCAAAAATCATACATTCATGATACTACAGAAGGGCAATGCACTGTTGCTACCAGGGCTGCTGTTGAGTAGCTGTTTCATGTATTATCCATTTAAATGGAAACATGACACCATATAGTATAGTTAATTTTAGTATGGAATTTTATTTTCCTTTCTTAATTGTTAAAGTAAAGTGATCTCTGTGGAATTGTATTATAGAGCAAAAAAAGGCTTAGTCTTTAGTCTGGTACAACTGAAAAGAAAAAGGACTTAAGACAAATGTGTGCTTCTATTACACTGACTGGCCAGATACCAAAACAGACTTTGTCATAATTTAACACAGCTCCAAATTACACCGGCTGAATAAGCTGGGAACCTGTCAGAGCATTGCATGATTTTTGCTGAACATGGCATGAGTTCTGCCTGGTGCTTTCTCACCCAACCTTCTGCTAGGTCCAGGAAATAATTAACATAGAAATGAATTATGTCAAGGAGAATCATCTATTGCCCTTCATGGTAGCTTTTTAGCCACAGCTGTACAAAGCAGTTTGATGTGGGACAGGAGTTTGAAGCTTAAGTGTGTTGTCAGTGAACCATCAAGCAGACAGTACTGTATCTTCTATAAAGCCTCTATTCAGCAG